>NC_057719.1:86769666-86807357 GCF_004010195.1 Chiloscyllium plagiosum | reverse complement strand
TGACTGTTTGACTCGCTTCTGTTCTCAGCTGTACTCGTCTCAGATCGATCTCTTTCCTCACTATCTCCCTAGGTCCCACCCCCCACCTTACTAGGTTTAAATCCTCCCAAGCAGTCTAGCAAATTTCCCTGCCAGTATATTAGTCCCCTTCCAATTTAGGTGCAATCTGTCCTTCTTGTACAGGTCACTTCTACCCCAAAAGAGATTCCAATGATCCAAAAATGTGAATCCTTCTCCCATACACCAGCTCCTCAGCCATGCATTCATCTGCTCCATCCTCCTATTCCTGCCCTCACTAGCTCATAGCACTGGGAATAATCCAGATATTACTACCAGGAAATATGTGGATGCTTCAGAGAGGGATCAGAGGAGGTTTACCAGGATGCTGCCTGGAATGGAGGGCTTATCTTACGAAGAGAGGTTGACTGAGCTCGGTCTTTTTTCATTGGAAAAAAAAGGAAGAGAGGGGACCTAATTGAGGTGTACAAGATAATGAGAGGCATAGATAGAGTTGATAGCCAGAGACCTTTTCCCAAGGCAGAAATTGTTAACATGAGGGGTCATAGTTTTATGCTGTTTGTCAGAAAGTATAGAGGGGATGTCAGAGGCGTGTTCTTTACGCAGAGAGTTGAGAGACTATGGAATGCGTTGCCAGCAGCATTTGTGGAAGCAAGGTCATTGGGGATATTTAAGAGACTGCTGGACATGCATATGGTCACAGAAATTTGAGGGTTCGTACATTACAATGGTCGGCACAACATTGTGGGCTGAAGGGCCTGTTCTGTGTTGTACTGTTCTATGTTCTATGTACTACCCTTGAGGACCTCCTTTTTAAATTCCTGCCTAACTCTCTAATCTCCCTTCAGAATCTCAACCTTTTCCCTTCCTATGCTATTGGTTCCAATGTGGACAACGACCTCTTGCTGGCCTCTCATCCCCCGTGAGAACATTCTGCACCCTCTGAGACATCCTTGATCCTGGCACCAGGGAAACAACACACCATCCTGCTTTTTCTCTGCTGGCCACAGAAACGTCTGTCTGTACCTCTGACTACAGAATCCCCTTACACAATTGATCTCTTGGAAGCCGACGTACCCCTCGTTGCATTAGAGCCAGTCTCAATACCAGAAACTTGGCTGTTTGTGCTACGTTCCCCTGAGAATCCATCACCCCTTACATTTTCCAAAACAGCATACCTGTTTGAAATGGGTATATCCACAAAAGACTTCTGTCCTAGGTGCCAACCTCTCTCTCCCTTCCTGGAGTTAACCCATCTATGTGACTGTATCTGAGACTTTCCCCCCTTCCTATAACTGCCATCCATCACATACTGTTGCTGTTGTAAATTCTTCATCACTTCTATCTGTCTCTCCAAGAGATCCACTCGATCTGATAAGATTCGCATCCAACAGCATTTATGGCAGATATAATCCGCAGTAACCCTTAAACTCTCTTTAAATTCCCACATCTGACAAGAAGTACATATCACTGCAAAGGCCATATTTGCTCCTTCACAATCTACAGACCCAGAAAATAACACCGTCTTATTCCTCTGCAAACACAACCCCAGGTTAAATTAATAGCTATGGCTTATATTTTAAGTTTAATCAAGAGACTTATCTCCAAAAACACATAATCAAGAAAGAATCCACTATACTCATTACTGCAACCTTTCTCTTGGACAGACTTAAAACAACAATTAACTTATCTGCACTTGCACATCAAATTGCGATGTGACCCATACCTTTCTCTGGAACCTCTTCAGACCTCACCAATGATTGTTGGGAGTCCCCATGCACAGGTCAGCGTCTGTAGGAGGAGCCCAGGCACAGGTCTCTGTCTATGGGAGCAGGCTGTCTTCTGTATTAACTGGATTGGCCTCTCTGCAAGTTAGTTGTTGATTAGCATGATTCTGACTAATGGAGTACACATGGGTAGCTGATCATAAAAGTGTTTGTTCTCTTGCTCTGGTTAACTTCTGTAATGGTATTGCTTCATAAACAAGCAGGTCTGTCCATTTGAGTACAATTAGATTATTAACAGGCCACTTTGGATGATGCAGAGTTTAGTTTTTCATTGGCTGGTATCTTTGCCCAATGAAGCCACTAGGAGGAAACCCTAATCCACCTTTTCTTGTGGTCAGTGAACCATAATTATTTCCCTGCCAAATCTTGTGTTAGGAGAAAGAGGATCAAAAAGGCATGGACCAAGTGCAGGAAAGTGGAACTAATGTAATTTTGTCATAATAAACTTGATGGGCTGAAGGGCCATCTATGAAAATTCCCCTTTCTCCTTTTTAGAATGTTCCCCTCTGCCTCGTGTGGTTTAAAGCCAGTAGTGGGATTGGTTCCTTGAACAAATTCTTCATTGATCGTGTTGAGCACTGCTAAGTGATTGTGACTGGGCTGTTCTCTGAGGCACCTTCAGGCTGATTCCACACCATACAGTCACAATGTGGATAGAATGGCATTGAGAGCCCTCCCTGACCAGAGTCAGGGCTCTTGGGGCCATGAGAGGTTCTTTTGTCACTTCGCTGTGAGCAAATCTCTTGGTCAGTGTTTGCTGCCATGCAGTTTTGTGTCTGACATGTGAAGTTGCCATTTTATTCAGCCTGCAACGGTTTGATTGGTGTGAGGAGCTGGCAGGATACTCGTGTTTTTCCTGAGCAATGTGGATGTGTGCAGTCTCGCAGCAATCTGGAACGTGCTGCGTAACTTAGTGCACAATCTGCGGCCTGCAGAGAGAAATTTGGAGAAAACAATGCTCATCAGTACTAATGGTTTCTTCTGATGTGTCTTAGAACAATGATTTCATGAGGAACACAGTGCACAGGCATGAGCCTCCTGTTACTGATCAGCCATTAACGATACTGACCCAGAACCAGGAAGTCGTGGTGGTGGATAAACCGGCTTCCATTCCTGTGCACCCCTGTGGCCGGTTCCGACATAACACTGTCATCTTTATACTGGGAAAAGAGCATGGCCTGACAGAGCTGCACACTATTCACCGTCTGGACAGGCTCGCCTCTGGGGTCCTCATGTTCGCCAAGACAGTCGAGGTCTCGAAGAAAATGGACCAGCAAGTCCGAGAGAGACAGGTATGGCGCGCGTGTGCATGAGAGAGTGAGAGACGGACTGTAAAGTAACTCGGGCCAAGTCTCGATGTTGGCTTCAAATATTCAGATCTCAGGTGATCCCCAGTTATGCTGTGCAAACCATTGTCAGTCAGAACTTTACTAATCTCTGTTGGCATGCACTTCCATAATCTCTTTCACAGTCTCAGCACGTCCCTTAGGCTTTTGAAGCTAATGAAGTACTTTCTGAAATGTAGTTATTGTTTTAAATGTAGCAAGTGTGGCAGCCACTTTACCCACGACACGCTCCCACAAACAACAATGTGATCAAGACCAAATAATCTGTTTTAACAATATTGTTCAAGGGATAATTTGATAATGGATATATTCCTCATTTGGCTGGAAACTCAAACCAGGAACAAGAGTAGGCTATTTATCCTCTCGAGCTGCTGTTGAGCCACTTGACAAGATCATGGCTTATCTAATGTCTTGCCCCCTCCACCCCCCTGTCAAACAAGAATCTGTCTAATTCTGCCTCAAAAAAAAATTCATTAATCTGGCCTCCATTGCTCTCTACAAAAGACAAATCTTGGAAAAAATAATTTCTCCTGTTCTCCATATTAATGCAAGTTTTTTTTTAAACTGTCTCTCATAAGGAGCATTCTGTCAGTATCCATTCTGTCAAATCTCCAAGATCTTTCTTTCTCACTGAACATTGTGACATATCTCCTGAAGTGTCTGCCATTGCCTTTCTACTGATTTATCCTTTACCTATTTATTTTCCAGTTCACTTTGGCCAGCACTATCTTCATACCCTCATTGCCTTTCTTTCATTTTAAAACACTAGGTTTACACCCACTCTTCTCTCCATCACGATGAATGTGAAATTCAATTCAATTCAATTTATGATAACTGCCTTTTGATATGAGATCATTATTTAATCCTACAAACTCCCCTGAAAGATCAGGTGAAAGCTCACTGTGATATATGTTCCTCTGAAAATGGTACATTCCCTCAGTGCTGCACTTCATTTGTCAGCCCAGATTATGTGCTTGAATCCCTGGAAAGAGACTCAAGCATGTGACCTGCCATCTCAGACTGGAGAGTTTTGGCACAGATGTTCTGAGACTAACATTGAACTCGAAGCTTATGCACAAGAGAGCACTGGGGAGTAGCAGCCAAGATTTCCAATCCCAGTCACCATCTCTTGATCTGGTGCTGGAGTTTCGTGCTGGCTGTAATATGGATTGTTTATGCCCTTGATCCTCTGTTATTGAAGAGCTGCCAGCCCTTCTATTCCCCTGCATGTCTGGATGAGGAGAATACCACACCAAAAATCCATAGATAGTAGAAATGGGGAAAGCGGAGGTAGGGAGTCAGCTCCACAGATCCAGTCCCCTTTCCTATCCTTTGATGTAAGGGAGTGTGTAATGGGGGTATCTAATGCTTTTCCTTAGGGCTGGACTTTAAGAATTATCATAAATGGGTGGCATGGTGGCTCAGTGGTTAGCACTGCTGCCTCATAGTACCATGGGTCCAGATTTGATTCCACCCTTGGGTGACTATCTGTGTGAAGTTTGCATGTTCTCCTTGTGTCTGTAAGAGTTTCTTCCAGTTTCTCCAGTTTCCTCCCACAGTCCAAAGATGTGCAGGTTAGAAGGATTGGCCATGCTAAATTACCCATTGTGTTATGGGATGTGCATGTTAGGTGGGTTAGCCACGGGCAACGTGGGGTTACAGAAATAAGGTGTGGGCCTTGGTCTGGTTGGGATGCTGTTTGGAGGATCATGGTGGATCAAATGGAGTGACATAAGATCAGGGATTTGGGTAGAGTGGGGCTGAGATGACTGAAAGCATGGCTGTCAGTGATACAAGAGTGACGGGGCATGAGTTTTGGGTTTGGAATGGGGAGGATTGAGACCATTGACATGGTCTCTGATCTGAATCACTGGTGATCCTTCCTTGTATGCCCATGTTGTCCCGTTTCCGTATCAGTTGAAGCAAACACTCAGAGACACAGTATGGCTCTGCCTTCTTTATCTTTATTCCAAGCCCTGGAGAGAGAGTGATCACCCATGTACACAAAGACATGAGTTCTCAGTTTTCTCTCAAATAGCAGATTCTTAAGGAATTATAGTCGCTTACAGGGAACAGCATCCAAATAAGACAACAACTATATTGATTGGGTGACTGTTACAATCAGCAAACATCAACAGTAAAGATTAAACCATCTGGCATTACACGATAGATGTTCTCCACCTTGCTAAACCACAACCCTTGCCTCCTGCGCCTCACTGTTTACTGCAAGTTCTCATCTGGTGGAAGTCATGCTAGCTGAGCTTTTGTCCCACAACCCTAAACTTAACTCTTTCCCTACCTGCTCATACCTTATACACATTCTCATTCCCTCTTCTTATCATTTCATGATAACCACCTAGATGACAGTACCACCTTCTTCCCAAGAATCTAACTGCCAGTACTTAAGCAAGTTATTGACACGCAACATGCAGTGATTATAACAACAAAAAATACTAGTCCATGCAGTAATAGAATCTGCAAGATCCTCCCGTGGGGAAAAAAGTTCACCAGCAAAGTTCTTAAACCCACAGTCCTTAGTGACTACTCCATCCCCTCCAAGTTGAGAGGAAACGAGCCAGTTATCCAAAATCATCTTCAGTAAAGTCCAACCTGAAAACAAAATCCAGTCTGTCCTTGCACGTCACTCCACGGAGAAATCTGAATTCTTGGATAAGGGCATTTAAATATTTAACAAAACTGACTAGACTTCCATTCTTGTGGAGATGCTTCGGACGGAGGATACTAGCGCATCTGAGCATGAAGTGTGGCACCTGCAGCAGCAGGGTAGGTGAACGCAGCATTATTTGCTGCTTCTGCTCCCACTCTGCTATCAAATGTAACAAAGCCACCTGGCTGTGTTGATGTTAGCTTGATCAGTGAACCTTCATATCCCTTTAAATGATTGAAAGAGAAGGTGAAGCTCATGTAGTTCAATGTCCATTGGAAGGCCACTGACAAAAAGCGTACGAACCTCCTCATCACCATTGTTAGCTTCTTCACTTTTCTTGCTCATGATTGGGTAGCTGATTGAATCCATTGGATCAGATTGTGGAGGGGCGGGCGGTGTTCCGAAGGAGTGCTTTATCTGTGAATGGAGAAACTCTAGAGACTGTTAGCTGCTGAAAGTATCTTTGCATTTCCTCTATTATTGCTTCCTTGCCAAGGTGGGTATCAATATGAAAACAGTCACACATTTAGCTACACTAAATTGTGTCTGCCTATTTCAACATTCTCAGTTGTCCTGAAGTCTGTTACTCTGTTCACTATTTATGACATTATCAAGTTTTATACAATCCATAAAGAGGAGTAGTGAAGCAAGGGCTGCCAGGAAGGGTGAGTTTTCCCGCATTAAAAGGGACTTGCCTCGCGAGTCGGGCCTCCATTTGCCGAGAGGTGTGAGGGAGGAGCGAAGGACTTCTAGGAAGTCATATATTTGTGTGGTTGTGTTACCCGAAACACTACTCAGGTAGTGTCTCCCATCCTTCCTCCTCCTCTAATCCAAAAACAGGAGCTGTGCGCCAGATTGGTAAGGTAACGAGTTTTTTTTTTTATTCCTTATTTTTTCGACAGTCTCTGGGAATTTAGAATAGTGGGAATGGAAGTTAGGGCAGTTGAATGTTACTCCTGCAGAATGTGGGAGGTAAGGGTCACCACTAGTGTCCCTGCTGACTACATCTGCGGGAAGTGCACCCAACTCCAGCTCCTCAAACCGCATTAGGGAATTGGAGCTGGAGCTGAATTAACTTCGGATCGTTGGGGAGGCAGAGGGGGCTATTGAGAGGAGTTACAGGGAGGTAGTCACTCTAAGGTACAAGAAAAAGGCAAATGGGTTACAGTCAGGGGACGGAAAGGGAATCGGCAGGCAGTGCAGGGATCCTCTGTGACCATTCCCCTCAACAATAAGTATACTGTTTGGGGGGGAATGACTTACCAGGGGAAAGCAGTGGGGTACAGAGCTCTGGCACAGAGTCTGTCCCTGCTGCTCAGAAGGGAAAGGGGACGAGGAGCAGAACAGTAGTTATTGGGGACTCCATAGTTAGGGGGACAGATAGGAGGTTCTGTGGGGACAAGAGAGACTCACTGTTGGTGTGTTGCCTCCCATGTGCCAGGGTTCGTGATGTCTCTGATCGTGTTTTTGGGATCCTTGTGGGGGAAGGGGAGCAGCCCCAAGTTATGGTCCACATAGGCCCCAACGACATAGGTAGGAAGAGAGATGGGGATTTAAGACAGAAATTCAGGGAGCTAGGATGGAAGCTTAGAGCTAGGACGAACAGTGTTGTTGTCTCTGGTTTGTTCCCCATGCCACGTGCTAGTGAGGCAAGGAATAGGGAGAGAGAGGAGTTGAACACGTGGCTACAGGGATGGTGCAGGAGGGAGGGTTTTGGATTCTTGGATAATTGGGGGTCTTTCTGGGATAGGTGGGACCTCTACAAGCAGGATGGTCTTCTTCTGAACCAGAGGGATACCAATATCCTGGGGAGAGAAATTCGCGAAGGCTGTTGGGGTGGGTTTAAACTAATCCAGCAGGGGGGGTGGGAACCAAAATTGTAGTTCAAGTATAGAAAAGGTTGAGAGTAGGGAGGTCCAAAATCAAGTTTCAGGGACGCAAGATGTCACCGGCAAGCAAGAAGTTGGTTTGAAGTGTGTCTACTTCAACGCCAGGAGCATCCGGAATAAGGTGGGTGAACTTGCAGCATGGGTTGGTACCTGGGACTTCGATGTTGTGGCCTTTTGGAGACATGGTTAGAGCAGGTTCAGGAATGGTTGTTGCAGGTTCCAGGATTTAGATGTTTCAGTAAGAAAAGAGAAGATGGTAAGAGTGGGAGGTGTGGCACTGTTGGTCAAGGACAGTATTACAGTTGCAGAAAGGATGTTTGGGGGATTCGTCAACTGAGGTAGTATGGGCAGGAAAAGGTCACCCTGTTGGGAGTTTTCTATAGGCCTCCGAATAGTTCCAGAGATGTAGAGGAAAGGATAGCAAAGATGATTCTTGATAGGAGTGAGAGAGACAGGGTAGTTGTTGTGGGCGACTTCAACTTTCCAAATATTGACTGGGATCACTACAGTACAAGTACTATAGATGGGTCAGTTTTTGTCCAGTGTGTGCAGGAGGGCTTCCTGACACAGTACGTAGACAGGCCAACTAGGGGCGAAGCCACATTAGATTTAGTACTGGGTAATGAGCCCGGCCAGGTGTTAGACTTGGAAGTAGGTGAGAACTTTGGTGATAGTGATCATAATTTTGTTATGTTTACTTTAGTGATAGAAAGGGATAGGTGGATAGCACTAGGCAAGAGTTACACCTGGGGGAAAGGCAATTACGATGCAATTAGGCAAGATTTAGGATGCATAGGATGGGGAAGGAAACTGCAGGGGACAGGCACATTAGAAATGTGGAGCTTATTCAAGGGAAAGCTACTGTGTGTCCTAGATAAGTATGTATCTGTCGGGCAGGGAGGAAGCTGTAGAGCGCGGGAGCCGTGGTTTACGAAGGAAGTGTAATCTCTGGTCAAGAGGAAGAAGAAGGCTTATGTTAGGATGAGATGTGAAGGCTCAGGGCGCTTGAGGGTTACAAGGTAGCCAGAAAAGACCTAAAGATAGAGCTCAGAAGAGCCAGGAGGAGACATGAGAAGTTGTTGGCGGATAGGATCGGGGTAAACCCTAAGGCTTTCTATCGGTATTTAAGGAATAAAAGAATGACGAGTAAGATTCGGGCCAATCAAGGATAGTAGTGGGAAGTTGTGTGTGGAGTCAGAGGAGATAGAGGAAGCACTAAATGAATATTTTTCGATAGTATTCACTCTAGAAAACGACAGTGTTGTCGAGGAGATTACTGAGATACAGGCTACTAGACGAAGTGTGATTGAGGTTCACAAAGAAGAGGTACTAGAAATCCTGCAAAGTGTGAAAATAGATAAGTCCCCTGGGCCGGATGGGATTTATCCTAGGATCCTCTGGGAAGCCAGGGAGGACATTGCCGAACCTTTGGCATTGATCTTTAAATCGTCATTGTCTACAGGAATAGTGCCAGAAGACTGGATGATAGTAAATGTGGTTCCCCTGTTCAAGAAGGGAATTGGCGACAATCCTGTTAATGATAGGCAAGTGAGTCTTTCTTCAGTTGTTGGTAAAGTGTTGGAAAAGGTTATAAGAGATAGGATTTATAATCATCTCGTAAAGAATAATTTGATTAGGGATAGTCAGCACGGTTTTGTGAAGGGTAGGTCGTGCCTCACAAACCTTTATTGAGTTCTTTGAGAAGGTGACCAAACAGGTAGATGAGAGTAAATCAGTTGATGTGGTATATTTGGATTTCAGCAAGGCGTTTGATAAGGTTCCACACAGTAGGCTATTGTACAAAATGCGCAGGAATGGGATTGTGGGAGATATAGCAGTTTGGATAAGTAATTGGATTGCCGAAAGAAGACAGAGGGTGGTGGTTGATGGGAAATGTTTATCCTGGAGTCCAGTTACCAGTGATGTACCGCAAGGGTCGGTGTTGGGTCCACTGCTGTTCGTCATTTTTATAAATGACCTGGATGAGGGCGTAGAAGGGTGTGTTAGTAAATTCGCAGACGACATTAAAGTCGGTAGCGTTGTGGATAGTGACGAAGGATGTTGTAGGTTACAGAGAGACATTGATAAGCTGCAGAGCTGGGCTGAGAGCTGGCAAATGGAGTTTAATGCGGACAAGTGTGAGGTGATTCACTTTGGTCGGAGTAACCAGTAAGATTCTTGGTAGTGTAGATGAGCAGAGAGATTTCAGTGTCCAGGTACACAGATCTTTGAAAGTTGCCACCCAGGTTGACAGGGTTGTTAAGAAGGCATACAGTGTTTTAGCTTTTATTAATCGTGTTCTGGAACCGTGAGGTTATGCTACAGCTGTACAAAACTCTGGTGCGGCCGCACTTGGGGAGTATTGTGTACAGCTCTGGTCACTGCATTATAAGAAGGATGTGGAATCTTTGGAAAGGATGCAGAGGAGATTTACTAGGATGTTGCCTGGTATGGAGGGAAGGTCTTATGAGGAAAGGCTGAGGGACTTGAGGCTGTTTTCGTTGGAGAGAAGAGGGTTGAGAGGTGACTTAATAGAGACATATAAAATAATCAGAGGGTTAGATAGGGTGGACAAGGAGAGCCTTTTTCCAAGAATGGTGATGGTGAGCACGAGGGGGCCTAGCTTTAAATTGAGGGGTGATAGATATAGTACAGATGTCAGAGATAGATTCTTTACTCAGAGTAGTAAGGGTATGGAATGCTTTGCCTGCAATGGTAGTAGATTCGCCAAGTTTAAGTACATTTAAGCCGTTATTGGTCAAGCATATGGACGTACATGGAATAGTGTAGGTTAGATGGGCTTCAGATTGGTATTACAGATCGGCGCAACATCGAGGGCCGAAGGGCCTGTACTACGCTGTAATGTTCTATGTTCTAAATTGTACTGCCTGAACAATTCAGTCACTTATAAATAACAATCAATGGTCCTAAAATCAAACCCTCGGGGGACCTCATTCAGGTTATTCAAAAATTATTTTCCTTTAACAAATTGATACTTGGCTAATGTGAAAGCTGTCAGGAAAAGTATTTCAAAAATCTGTAACAGCAAGGAAACAACAAATTATTCCCTGTG
This sequence comes from Chiloscyllium plagiosum, assembly GCF_004010195.1. Classification (NCBI taxonomy): domain Eukaryota; kingdom Metazoa; phylum Chordata; class Chondrichthyes; order Orectolobiformes; family Hemiscylliidae; genus Chiloscyllium; species Chiloscyllium plagiosum. The sequence goes on along the minus strand of NC_057719.1, from coordinate 86,796,576 downwards.
CTTTAGCCATCGAAGAGGCAGTTTCAGTTCAGATTTAAATCTCAAATTTTCATGGGGAACAAAAACAGAATATATTAAAGTATGTTCTCCAAATGAAAGTTCCCAAATAAAAGTCAGAATTACAGTGGCAACTTTTTGTAAAGATTAGCATTCTTTCAATTTGTATTTTTAAGGGGGGGCAATGAAGTCTTAACAATAATTGACAGAGCTTAAACAGCTCAGCCTCAAGGTCTGTGTTCTCTAAAATCTTAAAACATCAAAATTAAAATGCATTCTTTTTTGTGAACACTCTGCATTTTAAAAAAACAGCAAAGGTATTTTAACACAATACTTTCATCTGGCTAAAGCATGACTATTGTTGTAGAATTTCAAACAAATCAGGGGCTCAAGGTCGTCAATCAATTTGTTTTAAGGTGACATATTTGATAATTTTAAAAATGACCTAATGTATAATATTAATGTAAAAAAATCAAAATCTGCCCTATTACATAGACCACAGAACACACTAAATTGAGATCCTGGTTCAAACAAGGCAAAACAGTCACTTAAAAGGATTTTCTGAACCAGTAGTTTAACAAACTAAAATATTTAAATATCAAACACTCTCAGCATGGCACAATTTACAGCGAAACTTCCTTTTTCTACCCAAATATTGATACAATCTTAATTTCAGCATTTCTCGTTTTTATTTTTCTTGCATCCTCTCGATGAAATTACACTTATAAAAAGAGAAAACCCTCGCAACGGACCACATGACGCCACAGTGCAAGCCACTCTCTTCCCCCAGAACAAAGACTCGCCAGGTCGAGTCCACAGCTTAGAAACTGAGACGCCCACAATAAAAACCCAGACAAAGTTTCCCTGGTAGTCACTATACTTTACTGTCAGGATCTAAGTGGACTGGCTCCACTTTCTTCCCCTTTTCCTGGTGATGCTATGTTGTCCGAAAAGTACTTCTAACAGGAGATGTGGGATACAAACGTGAATACTTAAAGAAGTACAAAATTTTGTTTCGATATTTTCTTTCAAGTTCCTGGTTTCTAATTTTCTTTTTTAAATGCTCCAGAGCCTCAAACCTCATGTCTGTCGTACTCCAAACTCCTTTTACTGAAGGAACTCGAACCACAATTAAACCAGGGGACTCGAACCCCTGTTTGTCAACGCGTTTATGGAACTGTGTCTCTCAACTAAACTAATTACCCTTCGAGGAGTCTGCGGAATAGAAAGCGATTGAACAAAGGGACTGTTTTCAACAAACAGGAATATTGAGAGGGACCAAGGTTTAAAATCTTATCTTGTGGGCCTGACCATCTCGAGATACTGGTGTTCCAGGAGATCACTGACCCTGTCTGATCATAACTATTCATGTGGACTCCTACCTGGCTCGCCAATATTGTCTTCCCATTTCCATATCAGTTGAAGCAAACACTCAGAAACAGTATGGCTCTACCTTCTTCATCTTTATTCCAAGCCCTAAAGAGAGAGTGATCACCCATGTACACAAAGACATGAGTTCTCGGTCTTCTCTTAGACAGCAGATTCTTTAGGAATTATATAGTCATTTACAGGGGGGGAGCATTCAAATAGGGCAGCATCTATATTGATTGGGTGACCATTATAATCAGCGAGCATCAACAGTAAAGATTAAGCCATCTGGCATTACACGATAGATGTTCTTCATTTCATTAAACCACTACCCTTGCCTCCAGCACCTCACTGTTTACTGCAAGTTCTTAGCTGGTGAAAGGCATGCTAGCTGAGCCTTTGTACCGCAACCCTAAACTTAACTATTTCCCTACCTGCTCATACATCAAAGTTTGGGTGAGAATATGTATAAGGTATGGTACTGGCTGACTGTTGTTGTTTTGTTTCAGGTGGAGAAGGAATATGTGTGTCGAGTGCAGGGCGAGTTTCCAGATGGTGAAATTACCTGCGAGGAACCCATCCTCACCATCTCCTACAAGGTCGGTGTGTGCCGAGTGCACCCCAAGGGGAAACCGTGCAAGACCGTTTTCCAGAAACTGAGCTATAACGGCGTGTCCAGTGTAGTGCACTGCTCCCCTTACACTGGACGCACCCACCAGATCCGGGTCCACCTCCAGTACCTGGGTCATCCCATTGTGAATGATCCCGTCTATAATACCGAGGCCTGGGGACCTAATAGGGGCAGAGGGGGAACACTAGACAAAACGGACGATGAGCTGCTGAAGACGTTGGTGGACGATCACCGGTTGAAAGAGAGCCTAGATCTCTTGGAAGTGGATCACCATTGCACTGGTGAGGATGACCACAAAGGGAGCACCAACTTCACGCCACCCCACGTGGACGAAACTGAGCCTTCTGCAGACAAGAAGAGCAACGGGGCTGAGGAGGGAACGGGGAAGGCTAGCGACGACAACTCTTTGGAGCCCACAGCCAGTGAGCGCGAAGTGAAGCCTGTGCCTGTGAAGGACAATCTGTGCGGCGAGTGCAAGCTGCTGAGGAAGGACCCATCTGCGAAAGACCTGATCATGTATCTGCATGCCCTGAAGTACAAGGGATTGGACTGGGAGTACAGCTCACCACTGCCCAACTGGGCTACAGCTGACTGGCAAGAGGACTGAGGTACACACCACAAGCACAGTGTGTGTGTAAAACCTTCCCAGGCCTGAACATTCAGTAACTGGGGTAGATGTCTGGGGGAGAGAAGGAAATGGCACCTCATATTAATGCAGGGGTATCTGAAAGGTACAGTTGTTTCCTGAGAGAGAGAGACCACCAGGCTGTATATTTATGACTGTGCAACTGAAGTTAGACATGCAAACACTGTCTGCTCTCAGTCTGAGTGACATTTTATGGATCAGATGATTCCCTTCCTCTGAGATGCCACTGGGATACTGCACTTTCCTTTTGTACATGAATAAAAGTTTAAATCACGGTTTAAAACAGCGAAGTCCCGAGCTCCTACTTGTGCAGGAATTATCATTGTGAGCACTGGATGGGGCGAGAGCTGTGATGCACTCAGCAGTTGAATACCCTACCTACTGGACCTAATCTCGAAGAACAGTGGGCCTGTGAATAAGGTGTGGGTGGGCCAGTATCCACGGACAAGTGTAGTTATTGAGCACTGACCCTGATCATTTCTTCATCTGTACTGTATTCCAGACAGGGTCCCTGCTGACTAGTGATGGTGGAAATACACATTAATGGTGCTTGAAGAAAGTGAGGACTGTAGATACTGGAGATCAGAGTCAAGAGTGTGGTGCTGGAAAAACACAACAGATCAGACAGCATCTGAGGAGCAGGAGAATAGACGTTTTGAGCATAAACCCTTCCATCAGGAATGAGGCTTGTGGGCCGGGGGCTGAGAGAAAAATGGGAGCAGAGGGGAGTGGGATGAGGGTATCTGAGAAACCAAAAGCAGATGACGGTTGGGGGGGTGGGAAATGTTGGAGCAAATAGATAGGAAAGGTGATGAATAGGTCAGGAGGACGGTTTGGGACAGGGATAATGTGGGGGGAGGGGAAATGAGCAAACTGGAAATCCACACTTATCCCGTGTATCATATTCCGGCTTGGGACCCTGCAACCATGTGGGATAAATGTGGATTTCCACAGTTTCCTCATTCCAACCCCCCCCAAGCCCGGCAATGATCCCTGTCCCAAGCCTCCAACTCGGCGCTGCCCTCCTCATCTCTCCATCACCTTTCCCATCTGTCTGCTCCAACCACCCCCCACTGGGCCTATCACTTTCTCCCTCACCTTCATTATCGCTTTCTCAGCTACATTGGCCCCAACCCCACCCCCTCCCCAGCCCACATGCCTCATTCCTGATGAAGGGCTTATGCCCGAAACATTGATTCTCCTGCTCCTAAGATGCTGCCTGACCTGCTGTGCTTTTCCAGCACCACAATGTCAACATTAACGGTGCTCATCAACTACTGAGGTTGACCTTTGGATTGTTTTAACAGGATGATTTTTTTTTTTTAACTTCTGTTCTTCTTTATTTTGGATTTTGATATACAAGATCAGAGAGAATAGAATACAGTAGTGCCATTGTTTTAAGCTGTTGAGTCATATTTACTGGACTGTCTCACGTGCTTTCCAATAACATAAGCCCAAGGTGAGAAAATGCTGAAATGTCTGATTACGGCTCTTTATTGATTGACATAACCCATTATGTGCAAATTGGAAATGATTCATGCTCTCTCATGCTGGATACCTCAGTTTTCTGAAGGCTGTAACATTACAGCCAAAATTTTTTTTGGCAATGTGCAGATTGATAGTGTCACAACACAAAGTGACTTTCCCATTTCATTCCCTTTACACTTGTGTGCATTTTCTACATGAGCAACCACACTTGTCAGACATGGACTTCTTTCTTCCCTCCCCCTCTCCCTCTCTCTCATTTTGTTTTTACAGAGAATTGTTAGTCCCTAATGATCCCCGACTGTGTCAAGTCTAGCTGACACCATTTCTTCTCATTAGCAATCTGTGTCCCGCTGTCTGGAGTTGAATCCTACTTCTCTCAGCACTTAGATTAATGGCATCCTTGTTAATCCCTACAATTACTATTGTTTATTTATATATATAATATGTATGTGTGTACCAAATGTGGCTTCTCTTGCATATGTGGCAGTCACATCAAAATTATGTAGTGGTGGAGGAGGGAGGGGTGAGGGAGGGACGGGAAGGGAATGAGGATGAGATTTGTTCTGGATGGGATTGATCCGCTTCCATGTGGCAGTCATGTTTTTCGGAGAAGTTGAAACTATACGATCATGCTCCTCTTATGTTGTGCAGGTTGCAGAGACATTTTGGAAGTCAGAAGCTGAGCCAATCACTGCAAAGGTGTAGCTTCTGACCTGCTGTTAGAGAACATAAAACATTACAGTGCAGTATAGGCCCTTCAGCCCTCAGTGTTGCGCTGACTTGTGGAACCAGTCTGAAGCCCATCTATTCTACACAATCCAATTTTCATCCATATGTTTATCCAATGACCATTTAAATGCCCTTAAAGTTGGTGAGTTTACTACTGTTGCAGGCAAGGTATTCCATGCCCTACTACTTTCTGAGTAAAGAGACTGCCTCTGACATCTGCCTATATCTCTCACCCGTCAATTTAAAGCTATGTCCTCTCGTGCTAGCCATTGCCATCCAAGGAAAAAGGCTCATTTCCACCCTATCTAACCCTAGGATTATCTTCTATGTCTCTATGAAGTCACCTCTCCATCTTCTCTCGAGTGAAAACAGCCTCCAGTCCCTCAGCCTTTCCTCGTAAGTCCTTCCCTCCATACCAGGCAACATTGTAGTAAATCTCTTCTGCACCCTTTCCAAAGCTTCCACATCCCTCCTATAATGCAGTGACCAGAATTGTACGCAATACCCCAAGTGTGGCTGCACCAGAGTTCTGTTCAGCTGCAGCATGACCTCGTGGCTCTGAAACTCAATCCCTCTACCAATAAAAATTAACACATCGTATTCCTTTTTTAACAACCCTGTCAACCTGGGTGGCAACTTTCAGGATCTATGTACAGGGACACAGAGTTCTCTATACTACCAAGAATCTTACCATTAGCCCAGTACTCTGTATTCCTGTTGGACCTTCCTAAGTGAAACACCTCACATTTTTCTGCATTAAACTCCATTTGCCACCTCTCTGCCCAGCTCTGCAGCTTATCTATGTCACTCTGTAACCTGCAACATCCTTCTGCACTATCCACAACTCCACTGACCTTCGTGTCATTCACAAATTTACTAACTCGTCCTTCCATACCCTCATCTAGGTCATTTTTATAAATGGCAAACAGCACTAGCCCCAAAACAGATCCTTGTGGTACGCCACTAGTAATTGAACTCCAGGATGAACATTTCCTATCAACCACCACCCTCTGTCTTCTTTCAAGTAGCCAATTTCTGATCTTACCTGCCAACAACTTCTCATGTCTCTCTCTTCTGGCTCTTCTTAGCTCTCTCTTTAGGTCTTTCCTGGCTAACATGTAACTCTCAAGCACCCTAACCAAGTCTTCATGTCTCATCCTAACCTAAGCTGCCTTCTTCCTCTTGATAAGAAATTCAACTTTTTTAGTAAACCACGGCTCCCTTTCTCGACCACTTTCTTCCTGCCTGACAGGCATATACTTATCAAGGACACACACTACCTGTTCCTTGAATAAACTCCACACTTCAATTATGCCCATCCCTTGCAGTTTCTTTCCCCATGCTATGCATCCTAAAACTTGTCTAATCGAATCATAACTGCCTTTCCCCCAGCAATAATTCTTGCCCTACAGTATATACCTATCCCTTTTCATCACTAAAGTAAACATAACCGAATTATGGTCACTATCATCAAAGTGCTCACCTACCTCCAAGTCTAACACCTGGCCAGGTTCATTACCCAGTACCAAATCCAATGTGGCCTCACCCCTTGTTGGCTTGTCTACGTAATGCGACAGAAAACCATCCTGCACACACTGAACAAAAACTGACCCATCTAAACTACTCGAACTATAGAATTTCCAGTCAATAATTTGACTACTCGAACTATAGAATTTCCAGTCAATAATTTGAAAGTTAAATGCCCCATAACGACCACCCTATTACTCTCGCTGCTATCTTTCTTCTACATCTCTGGAAATATTCTGAGGCCTATAGGAAACTCCTAACAGGATGACCTCTCTTTCTGATTCTAACCTCAGCCCACACTACCTCAGTTGACGAGTCTTCAGACATCCTTTCTGCTACTGTAATACTGTTCTTAACTAACATTGCCAAACCTTCCCCTCTTTTACTATCTTCTGTGTTCTTACTGAAACATTTAAATCCCAGAACCTGTAACAACCATTCCTGAACCTGCTCTATCCATGTCTCTGAAATGGACACAATATCAAATTCCCAGGTACCAACACATGCTGCAAGTTATAACTATAGTATTTATAATAGATGGGATAGTTTAATTTCTGGTTAGTAGTAAGCCCCCAATTGATTATTTGAAAGAGTCAATGATTTTGATGCTAGTAGACCTCATGGGGGATGTGGTTAGATTCTCTTGGAGATTCCTAATGCCTGCCACTTTTATGGAGTGAATATTACTTGTCATTTATCAACTTAAGTACGACAATTGCTCAGGATCTTGCTGCATTTGAAAAGTATCTGAAGTTTCCTGAATGTTACTGAACATTGTATAATCATCAGTGAACATCCCCACTTCTGACCTTATGTCGGAGGGAAGGTCATTGATGAACAGCTGAAGATGGTTGGACCAAGGACACGACCCTGAGCAACTCCTGCAGAGATGTCCTCTCGCTGAGATGATTGCCTTTCAGCAATAACAACTAACTACCTTTGTGCTTGATACAACTCCAAACAGTATAGATTTTTCATCTTGTTTTCTTTGGATCCTTGATGTGACACTGTCAAATGCAGCTCTGATGTCAAGGGTCGTCATAATTGACAACAGTCTGGACTGAGGCTGTAATTATGGAGACGAGTGAACCTGGTGGAGGCCAAGCTTAAGCTTGGTGAGCAGGTTATTCCTGACTTAGTGCCACTTGATAGGAACAGGAATAGGCTATTCAGCCCCTGCGGTTTGTTTCACTATTCAATAAGATGATGCCTGATCCGTGACCAAACTCCATATATACCTGTCTTTGACTGATATTCCTTAATACTTTTGCTTAACAAAAGATTTATATCTCTCTGATTCAAAATGATCAATTGATCCTGCATCCGCTACTATTTTTGGAAGAAAGCTTCAAACATCTTCCACCCTTTCTGTGTAGAAGTGCTTCCTAACACCTCTCCTGAATGGTCAAGCCCTAATTCTCAATGCCTCCTAGTTCTAGACTTCCCAGCCAGTGGAAATTGTTTATCTTCATCTGTCTTTTCCTGTTACTATCTTGAAGACTTCAATCAGATCACTCCTTAACCTAAATTCTGGAGAAAACATTGTAACCTCTCCTTGTAAACTAACTCTTGAAGTCCAGGTATCATTCTTGCAAATCAACATTGTACTCCCTCCAAGGCCAGTATATCTTTCCTAAGGTGTGGTGCCCAGATCTGCTCACAGTACATCAAGTGGGGTCCAACCAGGGATTTGTACAGCTACATAACTTCTGCGATGTTGTTATTCAGTCCTCTCGATGTGAAGGCCAGTCTTAACAGCTTTCTTGATTACTTTCTGTACCTGTTTGTGACATTTTAATGATCTATGTACTTGAATTCCCAAGTTTCTTTGGACATCCACTGTATTGAACTTCATACTATCTAGAAAGTTCTTTGATCTATCCTTTTTTGGTCCAAAATGGATAACCTCACACTTGCTTACACTGAAATCCATCTGCCACAGTTTTGCTCATTTTCACAGCATAAAATTACAAAAGGACATTGATAGACTTTCATCTACACTGTTTACAATGCTACCTAACTTTGTGTCATCAGCAAATTTGGATATAAGACATTTTAAGCCAATATCCAAGTTCTTATTAAATAATGTGGGATGCCACTAGTCACATCTGCCAATTTCAGTACCTACCCGTTATCCCTCCTTTCTGTCACCTGTCACTCCACCAATTTCCTAGCCATGTCATGTAATTCACCCTCCATTATTGGGCTTCTGCCTTAGTTCACAATCTCTTATATGGGGCTTTGTCAATTGTCTTCTGGACACCCATATCATCAATATCGATAGCTATTCCCTTGTCCACTACCTCAATCATATCACCAAAAAAATTCAATGACATTTGTCAGGCATGACCTACCTATGATAAATCCATGCCGACTCTCCCTGAATAACTGAAAATTTCAAGATGTTCAATTATCCCATCCTTGATGATATATTTCAACAATTTCCCCACCACCGATTTAAAAATCACACAACACCAGGTTATAGTCCCACAGGCTTATTTGGAAGCACTAGATTTCGGAGCACTGCTCCTTCATTGTGTAGATTGTGGAGAATAGGATTGTAAAACACAGAATTTATAGCAATCGTTTACAGTGTGATATAACTGAAATTTATATACTGAAAAAGACCTGGATTGTTTCTTTCATATGTAAATCGCAAATGTTTTTAAAAGTTACATTCTCAAGTGCACTTTAACAAGTGGTGTCATGTCGGCAGATATGGTATTGAAGCTGTTAACTCCTTGTGAGGCTGTCTGTGCCACAATGGTCAGACTGATTCTAATCTAAAAAACAGATTTACAGAATATTAGACAGACTCATGCAGTTTCTAAGCAAAGTAAAATGTAATTTGGCAAGTACAAATTCACCCACAAACTTGTGTATGTGTGCATGTGGATGTGTGTGTGTGTAGGGATGGGGGGGATGGTTATGAGTGTCTGTGAGAGGGTGTGTGTAGGAGTGTGAGTGTAAAGGGATTTAAGTCTGTGACAGGATGTGTATGTGTGAGTGTATAAGACAGGGTCTGTGTGTGTGTGGTGCAATGACCATTGCACCATACATACACTCAGACCCTGTCTCATACATTCCCTCACAGGGAGTTAACAGCTTCAATACCTTATCTGCTGACATGACACCATTTGTTAAAGTGCACTTGAGAATGTAACTTTTTTTAAAAAGATTTGCAATTTACATATGAAAGAAACAATCTGGGTCTTTTTCAATATATAATTTCAGTTACATTATACTTTAAAGTTTTACTATAAATTCTGTGCCTTACAATCTTATTCTCCACAATCACCTGATGAAGGAGCAGTGCTCCGAAAGCTAGTGCTTCCAAATAAACCTGTTTGACTATAACCTGGTGTTGTGATTTTTTTTTTTAACTTTGTACACCTCAGTCCAACAGCGGTGTCTCCAAATCATACCAATCACAGATATTAGACTAATTGGTCTATAATTTTCTGGTTTCACTCTCACCTTTGAAAGTGGAGTGATGTGTAATTTTCCAGCCTAGAAGAATGGCCTGACTTTTCTCAAAACTTGCTAATGACCTGAATCTATGAAATTTTGAAATATTATAGTTAGGGTGTCTACAATGTGCTTCTGTACTTCCTTTAACATCCTTAGATGAAACCGTGGGATTGTTTTTTTTTCACAAAAACATAATACCCTCATCCTCCTTAGTGGTCAAATATCTATTGATCTCATCGAGGAACATTGTTCGAGCATCGCTAGCCATCTGGGGTAGAAAAGTCTAAACATTCATAAGGAAGGTGTTTATAGCCTGAGGAACCAAGCTCCTCAACCCGAGACTGTGACCTCAAGTGCAAGACTTTTCATTGACGGCAAATAAACCTGTCAACTTTAATCCTGTCATGCCTCGCGTGAGTTAACTATGATCATCCCTCTCTCTTCCAATGTCCAAAGAAAACAAGATCATTCTAATCAATCTGTCATCATACCATTGGCCTCCCCCACACCAGGAACTGATCTAGCGAATTTTTATTGAAGGCCTCAAAGCTGGTATATCTTTACATTTTAAGGAGCCGAAACAAAGTTTATTGCAGGTGTGGTCTCTGCACCCTGAGATGCCAAATCCTTCCAATGAAGGCCGGCCTACCATTGCTAACTGTACCTGTGTGTTTACTTGCTGTGATGATGTGTACAAGGCACCCCCACTCTCCCATACAGTTCAGTTCCATCAGCAATTCCTCAGAGAACAATGCACACTTTGCCCTCATGCAACTAGTCCTGGACAATAAAAACTAAAAGAACTGAGGATGCTGTAAAGCAGAAACAAAAACATAACTTGCTGGAAAAGCAGGTGAGATAGGTATCAATTGTACCACATTAGGACCAAGAAAGGAGCATCTCCCCCAACAAGACAGAGTCTAACCACTTTCTGGAGAAGTTCAATCACCTTAATGTCATTGGATAATGGCTTCATTCGGAAGCTCACTGACGATGTTACCTGGAATGGTGACCAAACATCTAAAAACAAACCTTCCAGCTCAGCCAGCAAACTTACATCCTGAACCTTAACACTGTCAAACACCTCCCAACCCCCTTCACCAACATCTTGTAGAGGGTGGGGGTTGTTACCATTAAACAGAAACTTAAGTACATTGCCTATGTTGATAAATTTAGCTACTTGAGCAAGTCAGAGGCTGGGTATTTTGTGAAATATGACTCACCTAGTACTTCAAAGCCTGTTCACCACCTACAAGTACAAGTCGGGAGTCCGCGGCTTGACTTTGGACAAGTCTGTGGTGCAGTGGTACCATCTCTTAACTAACAATCTAGAGGCATAGACCAATACTTTTGGGACGCAGGTGCAGATCCCACAATGATGGAATTAATGTTAGGAAAATTAAAATTAAATGCTACTCTCAGTAATGTTGACAAATTATAATGAGAAAGGGTTGTTATAAAGATGCTACAATTGCTGTCATTTAACACAAAAATCAGTGAGTACCCCGTACAAGGTGTATATTGACAACTTGTAAGCACCTTCCAAACTCATGGCCCTTACAGCATGGAAGATCCATTGCCACAGACACATGGGACAGCTCCATGTCACAAACCAGCATGATTTGAAAATCTATTGTTGCTTCAAAATCCCTGCTTAACAACAACACAAGAGTATGCTCACCAGTCAAAGCGCTGCAGTTTAGGTCAGGGGACCCCCCACTTTCTCCTCGAGGAGAGCCAGCGATGGGGGAATAAACGCTGATCTTTCCCGTGATACCTGCAGCCCGTGAAGGAGCAAAATGAAGATCTGCAGACTGTGTGTGGGCGCGCGGAGTGACGAGGTAAAAACAATGACTGCAGATGCTGGAAACCAGATATTTCGCTGCTCGTTGGATGCTGCCTGAACTGCTGTGCTCTTCCAGCGCGGAGTGACGGTATAACTGGGAGAAAGTGTGTTTTTTTGTTCAAGGAGTGATAGTATAACTTGGAGTGTGTGTGCACTCAGGGAATAAATATCTACTCAATCCCGAGCTCACGCGAAAGAATAGTGTGAACACTCAAGGAAACACCTTTTATTATTTCACTATTTTTCAGTGTTGAAAGAAGTTAGTGTTAGACAGTGAGAAATATTAAGCTAACATTAGTTCGTTCGATCAGTTCTATTCCGCACAAACTCCTCTCAGCAGTTCCAACATCACGGTTTTGGCTGGGGGCATTTTAATGGTGTAGTGTAATTTGCATTAGTCACGTTTTTGTGGAATTTAGAACTGCCCATAATTAATAATGTCAGGCTGTTTGTCTGAAAATATAACGTCTTTTTGACCAAATGATAGAAGCAGCTCTCCCTCTGGGGTGAAGTTGGGATGCGAAGTATATTTTTTAGGAATGGCCTGTTTATCCTGGGTGAGGGAGGGGATACTTTGAGCAGCATAGTGCCTCTAGTGGCTTCAGAGAATGTAAGGCTGAGCGAAAGTGGAGTTCAGTACAAATCAATTCAGAAAGGTGCATTGGGAATCATTCAGTGACATGAATTATTAGTGATATGGACCTTGTTGCAGTTGATTTTTAGAATTTGAATCTTGCTTCAGCCTGGCGGACGGAGGAGTTGGTTATTAAGGTGACTCCCTAGAAATTCCATCATCTTCCAACATTAATTTCCAAACTTAGAGTGAAGAGACAAAAGATCTTCAGGAGCTTGCTGAGTTAACAATCAAACCTTGAATACAATGGGGAGGTGGAAAAATACAAAGCAGGGACTAGAAATGATTGAATAAGAGTATTGACAATTTTCGCAAACTTATTCTGAAAGAGTCACCGGTAACACGAACTCTGCAGAGATAGGAAACCTGTCACCTCTCCACCCTTGTTAATATAAAGTGTCACATCTGTGGCTTCTCTACATCGCCAGGGCTCTTCTTGGTCCCCTTGAACACAACGATTTCTTTGTCTGCAGTTCTGTGAACAATCTCCGTGTTGAAGTCCACCGGGAGGAGCTTTTCGTGGAAATCCATGGCCCCCATGCTCTCTCGCATCTTGGAACAGATGTAGATGACGGTGTTCTCGTTACTGAGGTGTTGCAGGGTCTTTATGAGAGCAGGGAAGTCCCGTGAACTGTAGACAATATCAGTGCCCAGGATGAAGTCGTAGTTTGTGGGGAACTGATTTTGGTTTTCACCCCAAGTGAGAGCAGAGACTTTGGTCCGCTGTTGAACGGAGACGGGGATGTTGTTGGCAACATTGAACTGTATTTGACTGAGAACATTTGGTTGGTCTGTCAGGGTGACATCTCCGCCTGCCAAACAAATTTTAAATAGTCACTGTTTTGTCGTGTGCTTAGAGTCCAGCTCTGTTTAGTTTCCCAATGAGCTGATGTTAGAACCCATTTAATCTCTTGCAAGTACTCTTTATTTAAAAGTCGTTTTCGGGGGTAGCAGTGAAATTAAACATTGCTGAAACGAGATGCAATGTCGAACTTACATTCATCAAGTATGAGGTGCAAGAAACCAAACTTGGAAAGGGAACAATAATTTCTACTGCCTGAGGATGTCATGGGGGAACATTTGGGAGACAGTGATCATTGTATTGTAAGGTTCAGGATGATGTGGAGAATAACATGTGATCTTGAAGTGTAGGTTTATACTTCCTTGAAAGTAGAGTCGCAGGTAAATCGGTTAGTGAAGAAGTGGTTTGGTATGCTTCCCTTTATTGGCCAGTGCATTGAGTATAGGAGTTGGGAGGTAATGTTGCAGGTGTACTGGTCATTGGTTAGGTCACTATTAGGATACAGTGTGCAATTCTGGTTTCCCTGCTACAGGAAGGATGTTGTGAAACTTGAAAGGGTTCAGAAAAGATTTAGAAGGATTTTGCCAGGATTGGAGGGTTTGAACTATAGGAAGAGGCTGAATAGACTGGGGCTATTTTCCCTGGCGCATCAAAAACTGAGAGGTTATGTTATAGAAGTTCTTAAAATCATGAGGGTCATGGACAGGGTAAATAAACAAACCCTGGGGTGAGGGAGTTCAAAACTAGTGGGCTAGATTTAAAGTAAGAGGGGTAAGATTTAAAAGGGACCTAAGGGGCAATGTTTTCGCACAGAGGCTGATGTCTGTATGGTACAAGCTACCAGAGGAAGTAGTGGCAGCTGGTACAATTACAACATTTAAAAGGCATCTGGATGGGTATATGAATAAGAAGGGTTGAGAAGAATATGGGCCAAATGGGACTAGATTTATTTAGGATATCTGGTTGCCATGGATGAGCTGGACCAAAGGGTCTGTTTCCATACTGTATATTTCTCTGACTCTAACCCAGAGTGAGAAAAATCAATTGGGGGAAAGCCAAGAACAAAGCTGGGCAGGATTGAGTGGAATGAGAGATGGGTGGTAAAAATACTAACTAAACAATGGGACACTTTCTAAGAGGAGATGTTTGGATATTTTCCCCCAAACAGGTGGAAAATACAAATCCAGAGCTGGATGACAAAGGATATTAAGATTAAAAAAAGCAAAAAAAAGCTTCTGATATGTGTCGGGTAAACTGAGAACCAAGAGAAATGTTGAAGGTTTAGAGGAGAGGCCAAAAAGCAAATAAGAGAAGCAAAAATAAATAATTAGAAAAGACATGTAACCAATATAAAGAAATGGTCTTATATGGCCATATAAATAGTAAAAGATTGCTAAAAGGAAGAATAGAGTCAATTAGGGATCAAAATGAAGATTTACACTCGGGGGGAAAGAGCATAGCAAAGCTGTCTTTACTAGAGGAGAGAGATGTTCCCTGGACCATAGTGACAGAGGACGGAACTCAAACACTAGAACAGATCAAAATTGATAGGCTGGAAGTTTTGAGTAGATTGTTGGTACTTAAGGTTGACAGGACCGGCTGAGATAATGTTTCAGTCTTCCTTAGATTCAGGGGAGGTGCCAGAAGACTGGAAAGTTGCAAACATATTGCGTCCTTCAATAAAGATATATAAGCATAAGACCCATCTGGGCTGGGAAAACTCCTAGAGACAATTGTTTGGGATAGAATCAGTAGTGACATGGTGAAGGGTGGGTTGATTAGGAAGAATCAGTACAGATTTCTAAAGAAGAAATTGTATTTAACTAAACTGCTGGTGTTTTTTGAAGAGGGAACAGAAAGGGTTGATAACATTGTTTATCTGTAGATAAACAGCATGGAACTTGGTGAATTTGTGAACTCCATGGGAAACAGCCTTATAATCACAAAAACACTTTTCGGTCATTTATCTTTGTTACTTGACACTGAAACAAATTTGAAATAATTTGCCACTTCCCCTTTGAGGGAAATATGATTTTTGGAACAAACTATCATGTGGAACCTTGCCAAAAGTCTTGATATACTCTATAAAGACTACATCTAATACACTACCTCCATCAATCCTCTTGTAACTTGAGAAGTTATTTAGACTGCACCTTCCCTCAATAAATCCATGCAAACTGTCCTGATTTAAAAGATAATTTATACTGTCTTTAAAACTTACGCCATGATTTTCTCACAACCGTGATTAGACCTGTAATTACTTGGGCTAACCCATATTTCTTTTTAAACCATCGTACAACATTAGCTGTCATTCAATCCTTTGACATCATGCCTTAAGCTAGTGGTGATTAGAAAATAATAGTCAGACTCTACTATTTCTTTTCTTGCTTCTCTTAAAACTCCTCAGATTCATTTCAACATTTGTTTTCAAGGTGCTGACATTTTAATATTTCCTCCCCTCACTGTGTTTAGCCATCCCATATTTCATGCCCCACTACTTAACTATTATGTTTCACCTCCTCTTCTGGGAAAAAGAGATGCAATGTATTTGTGAAGCTCCATGCTCATATCTTCTATCTGCACTGTTCGTGATAATATTTTAATAATCAATCATATCGGGAATTGATTAACTCGCTGGGTAAGTTTATTTAAAACAGTTAAATACATAAAAATATGAAACGGATGGTACAGCAAATATACAGCTTGTACTGTCAGGCAGAGTTGCAACATTGTATATACATTGCATATGGACTCCTTAAAAGTGACATCTCTTAAAGGCAAACCACTTATATAACAATATTTCCACACACAAATTTGCCCTTTCAGAATTTATAAATAATCTTTGGGTTTTTCTTAATTTTATATGTCAAATTAAATTTAGGTTTTAAAAAAAGAACAAAATTAACAAGCTAATTTTGATAAAAAAAAGGTTAAATCATAATTTTCAGCAATAGTTGCAAAATAGGTGATAAAGTCATAGAGTCATAGAGATGTACAGCACAAAAACAGACCCTTCGGTCCAAGTCCATGCCGACCAGATATCCCAACCCAATCGAGTCCCACTTGCCAGCACCTGCCACATATCCCGCCAAACCCTTCCTATTCATTTACTCATCCAGGTGCCTTTTAAATGTTGCAATTTTACTAGCATCCACCATTTCCTCTGGGAGCTCATTCCATACATATACCACCCTCTGCATGAAAAAGTTGCCCCTTAGGTCTCTTTTAAATCTTTCCCCTCTCACCCTAAACCTATGCTCCCTAGTTCTGGACTCGCCCACTCCAGGAAAAAGACTTCATCTATTTATCCTATCCATGCCCCTCATGATTTTATAAAACTCTGTAAGGTCACCCCTCCGACGCTCCATGGAAAACAACCCCAGCCTATTCAACTTCTTCCTATAGCTCAAATTATTCAACCCTGGCAATAGTGAGGTTAGCAGCTGAAAATGTGTTGCTGGAAAAGCGCAGCAGGTCAGGCAGCATCCAAGGAGCAGGAGAATCGACGTTTCGGGCATGAGTCCTTCTTCAGGATGCTGCCTGACCTGCTGCGTTTTTCCAGCAACACATTTTCAGCTCTGATCTCCAGCATCTGCAGTCCTCACTTTCTCCCAGTAATGAGGTTAGCAGGCCATTTTATATCTGGGAGCCAGTATCAACATTGCTTGACAAAGTCTTTGCATCGTATGATAAGGAAAGCTAAATGCCAATGACATCTAATGGTCTAACATTGGAATAACAGCAACATTTGGATTTTATTCTAGAGGAATGTTTATTGGTTCACAGCGTCTAACATGGATACTGATTGGAGCGAACAAGCACGCATAAGTTCCCAGTTCAATGCTCCATCTGAGTCAAGATGTTCAGAGTGATGTAGGAATATTACATCAGGAGCAAAGAGTCTATTTTCGAGATTATCTCGCCCTCAGCTCAGCAACTAAAGGCAAAATGTGTTCAAATGACCAGGATGCTGCTGTGGTTATGAAGAGAGATTGGATAGACTGCGTTTGTTTCCTTTGGAGCAGAGGAGACTGAGATGAGACATGATTAAGATGTTTAAAATTATGAGGGGAAGAAATGTTTCCCAATTGTGGTGGGATGGATAACTGAGGCTTAGACTTAAAGTAAGAGACAAGGTTTAAAGGGGATGTGAGGAAAAACTTTTTCTCTGAAATGGGTGATGAAAATCTGGAACTCACTGCCTGTAACATCAGAACCCTCATAACATTTAATAAGTATTTAGATGTATATTTGTGCATACAAGGCTATGGGCCAAGTGCTGGAAAATGGATTACAATAGTTGGGTGGTTGTTTTGACTAGCACAGACTCAATGGCTTAAAGATCTTTTTCTGTGCAGTAGACCTCTATGACTCTGAAACATGTTACATTTACATTGACAGGAGATTTTTAGGTCAGTGGCGGTAAAATTGAGTTACCGTGCCTCCAGAGGGAAGACGGAACTTGATCCATAATGATACATTATTGGAAACCCATTGATTGGAAAGGAATTTTCAAGAGAAATACAAAGATTGAAACAATTCTTTATGAAAATTTAATTGCTTCCTTTACATGGAGGATTAAGCATGACATTAGAAGAGGGATCAAAAAGGTATGTTAAACACATTTAGGATAGAAAGTGGGGAGAAACAATCAGTAGCTAATCAACCGTCATGAGGATAAAACCCTCTGATCGAGACAGGGTACATTGATGCATACTAGAAGTATTAGGAATGAGATTGCAGACCGTATTACAATTCTGTGGGAACCCAGTACTGTACTTCAATAAGGTAGGAAAACAGAAAATAAAACTAATGATAAAATAGTTGTTCAGACTGACAAAAGGTGGAAAGTTGTGTCCCATAAGTATTAATACAGGAACTATTGCTGTTCACAATTTACATAAATGATACGTACTCAGGAATCAAAAAAATACTATTTCAATATTTGAAGCCAGTACCATATGAAAGATGTTGTTAATATAGAAAAGGAATCTGTCAGGCAGGATTGATGAGGCTGGTGGTCCTTTTCTAAAGATAAGAAAAAAACTGAGGATTGGTGGATATCTTCAGAATTATGAAAACGTTTGATGAGATAGGCATAGAGAAGATGTTTTGTGGGGGAAACCAAAACTAAGTGGTCATAAACAAAACATAGTCACTGATAAATCCAATACAGAAGTCAGGAGAAATCTGTTTAGCCCAGACAGTGGTTATGATGTGAAAGTCATTGCCATAAGGAATAGCTGAGGCAACTGAAAGAGATGCATTTAAGGGCAAGTAAGACAAACAGAAGAGAAAAAGGAACAGAGAGATACATTGATGGTGTGAAAGGAAGAATGGGGGTGTCGAAGCTCATGTGGATCTTAAGCCTAGTGTTGTATTTGTTGGGCCTATTTCTGTGACCGATCCTGTTTCTTGATAGTCCATTGATCTCCTTCACACCTACAAAGTCTTTAACTCACCTAGCAAGACAGCAAGAATTCCAACGATCCCAGTCCCCGATCCCAATTCAATCACCTTCTTCCCAGAAAAACTAATCTTTTCTCGCTCAAAGTACTGACAGAGAACAAGGCCCTGAAAAAGATGTTCCATTAATTCAGCAATAATTTTTCATGAAAGAATATGTAAGCTCAGGGCAGGGTGTGAATATGATTTGCAGACAAACAGGATTCAGGGAGTCAGTACATGGAATAAGAACAATGTAGCTTCACTGCATCACATCATGAAGGTTACAAACTAGTGCATCACGCATGAAGGATATAAAGTCTGGACAGTACATATTGTGTTCAAACTCATGGTGTCAGGGACCATAGAGATGTAGTGTATAGTGTCAGAGGGTTTAACCCCTTAAAAAGGAAAAGAACTTGCATTTATACAGCATTGCTCACAAATTCAGGATTTCCCAAAATTCTTCACAACAAAAGATTTATTTCAAATTTTCTAGTAGTGCCAAGGAGAGTAAGATTTGAATATATTGTGGCAGGGAGACAGCAAACCTTTGGGTCCCAAAATGATATAAACACAGTACCTCTGCCCAGACGATAAATCTTTATTATTGTTTTATTATTATGGTGTCAAGGATAACATAACAATAACAGATTAATCCAAAGAGGATGTAAGCCATTGCAGATGGAAAAACGATACATGATGCTAGTGAAGATGTTAACTCTGACCAGGAGCATACACACTTAATAGACAGTGTCGAGGCAGCTTCAAACTTAATACTTGTATCCCAGGATGATTTGAAATCCAAACATGGTGAGTGTGAGGGTACATGGTTCCAGGAACGTATTGACATTGTCTGTTGTGCCCAGGAGGATATTAACCTTGCATATGGTGCCTAAAAGGTCCTCTGCCCAGGAAGATAGGAACTGTGTGTATCCTAGCCAGGAAGATCTGAGACTGGCTCAAGCACTTGCAGGGATGTTGATAAAGGAGTGGTGTCCTCAGCATCAAATAGATTCAGTGCATATGTGGTACAAATGTTTAAAATTAACTAAATGGGTTTCTAGAGGAGACTTTACTCAGAGAGTAGTAAGGGTATGGAATGCTTTGCCTGCAACAATAGTAGATTCGCCAAGTTTAAGTGCATTTAAGTCATCATTGGACAGGCATATGGACGTACATGGAATTGTGTAGGAGGGATGGGCTTCAGATTAGTATGACAGGGCGGCGCAACATCGAGGGCTGAAGGGCCTGTACTGCGCTGTAATGTTCTATGTTCTATGATGTCACTCTTCACAAATGATGTGTAGGATATTTGGTGACATATTTTGTGATTATCTCCTGGAACTTGTTTGTGTCTCCCTTTTGGGATTGGTAAGGAATTCCCCATAATATTTCATTCTAGCCTAGGATCAGGTATCTGAATAATTTGAAACATAAAGTGTGGTGCAAGTAGCATTGGCTGGGAATGAGTGATTTTGTCTCCCATCTTCATCACAGGGTTTCTTGGATCTGTTATAATCCTATTAGTAGAAATTGATCATAGTAATTAGGCAACAACATTTTTATTATTAGTATCATTGTACCATACAACTACCAGAATGGTAGAAAGCAAACTAGATTATCTTTCATCATCTGCTGGTTCCTATCTTCCTATGTATAGTAACTCAGAAACTCACTGTATCAATTGAGCAACTACAACATCAGAGTTGACAGGGAGCAGGTTGGATAGCACGAAACACAGGCAACAGGTTAGTTTTACATCTATCAGCTCAATACATTCACACTAAATGTTGGACTTACAGCTTCCCAGATTATTGCGGATATCCCAAGATTACTGGTGAAGTCCCGAGTGATTCTCAAATGGTGCCCGCAAAATTGATAGCGACTTTCTAGTTTGTTGATTCCCTCCTTGAATTCAGAGCTGTTGCAGTTCTTCTCTTCCTGTTGTGATTGCATTCTTCTGTCTGAAGTCACTCAACACCCTGGTGATCCTGACTGACCTTCTCAAATTGACAAGCAACTTTCTTCCAGTGGCCTGGTATGACTCTGTCTCAGTGTGTGCTGTCTATTTGATGTACAGTAGGTGAAGCAATTGAAACTCTGAGATGGAAACAACATAAACTTTGTTAACTTAATCTGAAGTGAGTAAATTAAAGGGGTTGAATTGCAGCCTATATTTTAAGACCAGATATTTTTAAGACAGGATGAAGCCTATTACTTTTCTAATCTTAGAGATTTGATGAAAAGTCATAGGCCTAAAATGTTAACTCTGTTTTTCAATTAATGAGCACACCCAGCTTCTTCTTTATGTATTAGCGTCTCTTTAACTGCCTTTCCTATCAATATTCTGAAAGGACTGTTCCCTCCCCAGTACCCTGATCGGCTGCTTAATAGAGTTGCCAATTTGGTGGATGTATTCCTGGAGGACAGAGCTGGGGTCGCATCTTTTCTGTGAAACTGAACCTCCTCCAATTAATTGTTCTCACTATGAATTGTTCATGGAGATCATACTGAAATAACATTGGTATTTCAGGACTCCTAAAATACTTCAATCCTTATTCACTTCATGTTTTATGTTGCTCATCATTTGCTCACCAATATTTGCATTACTTTTGCAGACGTACCTTTTCGCAGTCCTACACAAGAACAGTTGACATTAGATTGTGCAAGTAGTTTTAAGTGGCACTGGCTCATTTCATAGATCCCTACATGACAAACTCTCCCCTGTCTTAAGAGATGGAAATAGAAAATACTAAGCATTTCAGGCACAGCTGTGGAAAGAGAAAAACAGTTTGACTTTGGCTGGAATACTGTGTATAGTTTCAGGAGGGGTGTGATCACATTGGAGAGAGTGCAGAATGGCTCCAGGGATGACAAACCTCAGGTTTAGAGATCGACAGTAGAAATTGGAACTGTTTTCTTTGGAGAAAAGTAGGATAAGAGGAGAGGAATCTGAAAGCCTTCTGTAAACATACTAAAAGTGAAAGGGTGGTAAAAGGAGGCGAGGGGCTGATTAGGAATCTAAAAGGGAAGATACACATGCAGGCAGAGGGCATAGCTGAGGTACTAAATTAATATTTTTCATTTGTCTTTAATAATGGAAGAAGATGCTACCAAAGTTGTAGCTAAAGAGAAGGTACATGAGACATTGTATAGGCTAAAAATTAATAAAGAGGAGGTACAAAAAAGACATAATTAAAAGCAAAAAAATTGCGGATGCTGGGAATTTGAAATAAAAATAGATAATGCTGGAGACACTCAGCATCTGTAGAGAGATAGAGTCGGAGTTAGCAGTATAAGTCTGATATAACTCTTCTTTAGAACTGAAAGAAGCTAGAGGCCAATTGGTGTTATGCTGTTGACAGAATTGGAGGGAGGAAAAAGGAGGAGGAAGAGGAGCGAGTGGAACCTATAGTGAGGGTGCCCAGAGCAAAAGAGAAAGGACCGCTGTTGGTGATAAACGAGAGTTAGGGATGTAAATTAGGTGTCCATGCTAGGTGTGAAATGGAGAAAGTGGGTTTGCCTCACTGAGATCAAAGCCATTGAGATACAAACAAGATGTGGAAGCAGGGAAGAGGACAAATTACATCCATCCATGCTTTAATTATTGTATACAACTCATAAAATGCTTCTGATGCTTCAGTTGCATCAAAGCCTCATATAATATTGGGGAGTCAAATGGTACTTAGATCATGAAAGCTGAATTTAATCTTTTACACTCCACTTTAACGATATCTATGAAAGGATGAATATCACAGTGAGAGCTTGCTGCAGGCTGCTTCCTGGATTACCACTCATATTATGCAAGGGTATGCAAATTTTATTTTCCTCACACTCTCTCAGAAATTAAAATTGAGTTTTCTGAGTTTAATTATTTGTCTTTGTTTTGTAAATAGTTTTTTTTTCTACCATTAACTAAATAGAGTCATAGAGTAATGGAGATGTACAGCATGGAAACAGACCCTTCGGTCCAACCCGACCATGCCGACCAGATATCCCAACCCAATCTAGTCCCACCTGCCAGCACCCGGCCCATATCCCTCCAAACCCTTCCTATTCATATACCCATCCAAATGCCTCTTAAATGTTGCAATTGTACCAGCCTCCACCACTTCCTCTGGCAGCTCATTCCATACACGTACCACCCTTTGTGTGAAAAAGTTGCCCCTTAGGTCTCTTTTATATCTATCCCCTCTCACCCTAAACCTATGCCCTTTAGTTCTGGACTCCCTGACCCCAGGGAAAACATTTTGTCTATTTATCCTATCCATGCCCCTCATAATTTTGTAAACCTCTATAAGGTCACCCCTCAGCCTCCGATGCTCCAGGGAAAACAGCCCCAGCCTATTCAACCTCTCCCTATAGCTCAAATCCTCCAACCCTGGCAATATCCTTGTAAATCTTTTCTGAACCCTTTCAAGTTTCACAACATCTTTCTGATAGGAAGGAGACCAGAATTGTACGCAATATTCGAACAGTGGCCTAACCAATGTCCTATACAGCCGCAACATGACCTCCCAACTCCTGTACTCAATACTCTGACCAATAAAAAAAAGCATATCAAACACCTTCTTCACTATCCTATCTACCTGTGGCTCTACTTTCAAGGAGCTATGATCCTGCACTCCAAGGTCTCTTTGTTCAGCAACATTCCCTCGGACCTTACCATTAAGTGTATAAGTCCTGCTAAGATTTCCTTTCCCAAAATGCAGCACCTCGCATTTATTGGCCCATCTGGTCAAGATCCTGTTGTTATCTGAGGTAACTTTCTTCACTGTCCACTACACCTCCAATTTTGGTGTCACCTGCAAACTTACTAACTGTATCTCATGCTCTCATCCAAATCATTTATGTAAATGACAAAAAGTAGAGGACCCAGCACCGATCCTTGTGGCACTCCACTGGTCACAGGCCTACAGTCTGAAAAAGAACCCTCTCCCACCACCCGCTGTCTTCTACCTTTGAGCCAGTTCTGTATCCAAATGGCTAGTTCTCCCTGTATGTATTCCATGAGATCTAACCTTGCTAATCAGTCTCCCATGGGGAACCTTGTCGAACACCTCACTGGAGTCCATATAGATCACATCTACCGCTCTGCCCTCATCAATCCTCTTTGTTACTTCTTCAAAAAGCTTAATCAAGTTTGTGAGACTTGATTTCCCATGCACAAAGCCATGTTGACTATCCCTAATCAGTCCTTGCCTTTCCAAATACATGTACATCCTGTCCCTCAGGATTCCCTCCAACAACTTGCCCACCACCGAGGTCAGGCTCACTGGTCTATAGTTCCCTGGCTTGCCCTTACCACCCTTCTTAAACAGTGGCACCACATTTGCCAACCTCCAGTCTTCTGGCACCTCGCCTGTGACTATCGATGATACAAATATCTCAGCAAAAGGCCGAGCAATCACTTCTCTAGCTTCCCACAGAATTCTCAGGTACACCTGATCAGGTCCTGGGAATTTATCCACCTTTACCCATTTCAAGACATCCAGCACTTCCTCCTCTGTAATCTAGACATTTTGCAAGATATCACCATCTAGTTCCCTACAGTCTATATCTTCCATATCCTTTTCCACAGTAAATACTGATGCAAAATATTCATTTAGTATCTCCCCCATTTTCTGCGGCTCCACACAAAGGCCGCCTTGCTGATGTTTGAGGGGCCCTATTCTCTCCCGAGTTACCCTTTTGTCCTTAATGTATTTGTGTTAGTTAGGGAGTATAGCTTGGATGTTAAAAGCCATCAGCGCCAGTGTCCTATTTATCAAAATGCTTTGTATATTATAACCATTTCCCATGCTACAAAAACGGCATTTGGAATTGTTAGCAATTGGGGAATCCTGGCTGTTAATACTGCTTCCGTATAATGAGTGTAGACTCCAAGACTGACCACTCCAGGCTTTGTGACTAATGTACATCCAAGACAGATTGGTCTCAGACCAAGCACAGTTTCACTGCACCTCAAATAATTTCAGTTAAGTTGAACAACATTTGCGATACCCATCTTAAGTTTGTTATCACAATTTTTACCACTCAAAATTGGGCAGTGATCTGTCTCATGAGATAGCTATTTGGGCTGGAATTGAGACTGAAATAAAGGTTGTCAGAGTTCGACTGAAATAGAAGAACTTTTACAGCAAATGATGGGATCAAATGCAAAATACTGCAGATGTTGTGAATTAAAAAAAAAATTAAAAGAAAATTCATCTGGTGAGATAGCAACTGTGGAGGGACAAACAGTCGTTGGAGTTTCAAATTGACCAGAACTGCCCAGAGCTCTTCACCAGCATGAATTGAAATAATAATTATAAATCAGGAGCTCTGAGGATAAATCAATGCACTGAGAGATAAGCATTTGGACTATGGTTACCAACAAATTTAAATTAGAAAACTTACTTTGCAATTTTCCTGCAGTCCTCACTGACGTTAAACTTTCTTCAGTACAGTTGACCTGAAACTGCTAGGTTCTCATTGAGAGCTCCCACTGCAAGGCAGTTTTAATAGGGCATAATCTCTTCAGATTGCTACAACCTCACATTTTGTCCTAACTCTTGTGCATTTGTGATGTGAAGCATCAGAATAGGAGGTTTTCTTATGCTGATAATCTCCCCTCACTTGGTGTCCTGTTGTTGTGCAGGAACATCCAGTACTGGGCTGAGACAAATCACTGGGAGGATCCCATTCAATTGTGAGTCTCTTCCTGTGTCTCTCTGCCTATTTTGAGGAAGCCCTTATCAGTTCCAATTTCTGCTATTTACAAAAAGAAACACCCAAGCTGATTAGTCCTGGTCATTCCATTGGTTAAGCTTTGTGACCCCTTGGTAGCCCAGGAATATCAATGAGTATGTCACTCATTGTTCACATTTATTGGACAGCTTGAAAGTTGTCACTCAGGTAATTTGCGTACAACTTAGTTCTAAAAAGTTTCAAGTTTTCAATGAAAATTAATTCAGTTCTTGTAGTTCTTATTCATTATAACTGACAGCTCCAACCCTGGAATCATACTTGGACTTCTCAACTCTATTCATTGTATCACTGGAGATTATAAAGGCCAGAATGTTCCTAGTGTATCATTCACAAAGGCTTATCTCAGATTACAATGACGTATTTCTATGTATGCCCTTGAGTTACAGTTTATATTTGAGTAACATTATCCGTGGTGAAAGTGAGGACTGCAGATGCTGGAGATTATAGAGTGGAGAGTGTAGTGCTGAAAAAGCACAGCAGGTCAGGAGGAACAGGAGAATCGATGTTTCGGGCAAAAGCCCTTCTTCAGGGCTTTTGCCCAAAACTCCGATTCTCCTGCTCCTTGGATGCTGACCGACCTGCTGTGCTTTTCCAGCACCACTCTCTCACCATTATCCATGGTCTATCATTATCTCAGTCCACAATGAGAGTCCTGTGGGTGCATCAGCTACCGAGCAACAGAAACTTGATTTCATAATCCCATCTACTGTATATTGACAAAGACATAAAGGAATTATGTTTAACTGACACAAGAGGGGGCTCCTTAACAGGAGGGTCAGAAACAAGTTCAGCCCCTCAAACTTATTTTGCCATATAATTAGATTATACCTTAACCTAATCTGCCTGCATTTTCTCCAAATTCTCTTGCCTAATGTACTTTGTTGACCTCAATCTTTAAAATGTTAACTATCTCAGCAGTTTCAGAAGTTTGCAGAAGACTATTCCAGATTCATGATACCTATATGTGCCAAAGGGAGTCCAAATTTCCCTTCTAAACTACCTATCTTTAAGTTTTAGACTGTGCCCGATCGATCTGGACATCCTGACCGGAAGAAATAGCCTGTATGCATTGAATCAACTTTTTAATCAATTCATGACCCTCAGTTAGATCCTTCCCAAAGGGGCAGGCAGTGAATAACAGCACTTCTTTGAGAAGCGACTGCAAGCTTATCAATACTGTTTTGTCATGTATATAGGGTATAACTTGCACTTGACTTCTGTTAAAGATGGATTCTGATGAGAGAAGGAAGGAAACACAGAAATGGTTTTCATGGTGCATGTGCTGCAAATTCACCAAGGTCATCTGATGCTGTCTTGGGCAAGGAAATAGACTCCCCGATTCATAGGGAGGACAAGAAGAAT
This sequence comes from Chiloscyllium plagiosum, assembly GCF_004010195.1. NCBI lineage: Eukaryota > Metazoa > Chordata > Chondrichthyes > Orectolobiformes > Hemiscylliidae > Chiloscyllium > Chiloscyllium plagiosum. The sequence continues at coordinate 86,769,877 of NC_057719.1, read as the reverse complement.
TCTAAAAAATGACTGTGTTGCCCGGAGGAAACGGGATAAAAGAGAGTAGAAGAGGGAACAGAGAAGGGGGACATGGAAGGAGAATAGGGGAGGAGGGAATTGGGGAGGAGGAATAGGGGAGGGAAAATGGAGGAAAATAGGGGTGAGCGGAATTGGTGGAAAACAGGAGAGCAGGGAATGGGGAAGAATAGGGCAGCGGGGAAAGGAGGAG
>NC_057719.1:86759421-86766310 GCF_004010195.1 Chiloscyllium plagiosum | reverse complement strand
AATGGAATTGAGGTAGAGATGGAAATGGGGGGGGGGAAGAGGGTCAGGAGCGAATGGGGAAATAGGAATGATGGTTTAAACGGGAATGAGATGGAAAACGGGAAGGATGGGGATGGGAATGGGAGGAGGGGGAAATAGGGCAAGGAAGTGGATAACGAGAATGCGGGCAGGGAAGAGAGGACTGGTTGCCCCGGGTAACGTGACCCGGAGGTTGATGCCCTGTGGCCCGGTTGCGGTTCCGGGGTGAGAGTGCGGTCGGAGAGATGCGGAGCGGCGGTGTGTCCTCGCGGCCCGGCCGCATCTCGCGAGCCCCGCGTCGGCGGCGGTAGCAGCAGCAGCAGCAGCAGCATTAGGTCCCACCATGAGCGGCCCCCAGCAGGAATCTCACTCGGAGCAACAGGAGGCCGAGGTACAGGCCCTGAACTCCATCTATGGCCAGGATTTCAGTGACCTCCGGGAGCAAGACCCATGGAAGGTGAGGGGGACGGGGAAGGTGGTAATAGCCAGGGAGGAGGATGGAGCAATTGTGTGATATTAAAGGGAAGGTGAGGGTAGTATAATTAAAGGAGGCTGAGATGAGAGTGGTAAGTGGGGAGAGGAAATTGTTTGGGGTGGGAGTGCAGGGAAGGACTGGGGCAGGGGATGTGGGCATTGAGTGGGACTTGAAAAAGGGGAAGGATGGCAGGAGGATGGGAGAATGTGGATCTGGGGATATCTTGCACGAAAGGCTGTGGGATGAGCAGAGGAGTCAGCAGGAAGGGGTGACCAGCGAATGTGAGGGATGTGGGAAATGGGGTGGTGGGGATCAGGGATTGTGCGGGTGAGGGAATTAGACAGAGAGCGTCGGAGTTGCTTGTGTTTCTGAATTAAGGTCTCTGTTCCAGGTGAAACGTCCCCCAGAAATCTGCATTGCGCTGCACCCTCGGGGATTGATCAATGTTGCAGACAGTCACGTTGCTGTGGATTTACATGTCAATTGCCCAGTCAAGTACCCAGATGTGTGAGTACCTGGTCCTCTCTCTGCCAGAACTTTGGAATTTGGTGGGATTGTGCATACAGTTGTTAGGCCGGGCATAACTGCACACATCGTTGCTGGGTCCACTACTTTTTGTCAGTTACATAAATTATTTGGATGTGAGCATTAGAGGTACAGTTAGTAAGTTTGCACATGACACCAAAATTGGAGGTGTATTGGACATCGAAGAAGGTTACCTCAGATTACAACAGGATCTTGACCAGATGGGCCAGTGGGCTGAGAAGTGGCAGATGGAGTTTAATTCAGATAAATGCGAGGTGCTGCATTTTGGGAAAGCAAATCTCAGCAGGACTTATACACTTAATGGCAAGGAGAAAGTGAGGACTGCAGATGCTGGAGATCAGAGCTGAAAATGTGTTGCTGGAAAAGCGCAGCAGCATCCAAGGAGCAGGAGAATCGACGTTTCGGAAGAAGGGCTCATGCCCGAAACATCGATTCTCCTGCTCCTTGGATACTTAATGGTAAGGTCCAAGGGAGTGTTGCTGAACAAAGAGACCTTGGAGTGCAAGTTCATAACTCCTTGAAAGTGGAGTCGCAGGTCGATAAGATCATGAAGAAGGTGTTTGGTATGGTTTCTTTTATTGGTCAGAGTATTGAGTACAGGAGTTGGGGGGGGGGTGTCATGTTGCGGCTGTACATTACATTGGTTAGGCCACTGTTGGAATATTGCAATTCTGGTCTCCTTCCTGCCGGAAAGATGTTGTGAAACTTAAAAGGGTTCAGAAAAGATTTACAAGGGTATTGCAAGGGTTGGAGGATTTAAGCTATAGGGAGAGGCCGAACAGGCTGGGGCGTCGGAGGCTGAGGGGTGACCTTACAGCGGTTTACAAAATCATGAGGGGCATGGATAGGATAAATAGGCAAAGTCTTTTCCCTGGGGTCGGGAAGTCCAGAACTAGAGGGCGTAGGTTTAGGGTGAGGGGGGAAAGATATAAAAGAGACCTGATGGGCAACTTTTTCACGCAGAGGGTGGTACATGTATGGAATGAGCTGCCAGAGGATGTGGTGGAGGCTGGTGCAATTGTAACATTTAAGAGGCATTTGGATGGGTATATGAATAGGAAGGGATATGGAGGGATATGGGTCGGGTGCTGGCAGGTGGGGCTAAATTGTGTTGGGATATCTGGTTGGCATGGACGGGTTGGACCGAAGGGTCTGTTTCCATGCTGTACATCTCTATGACTCTATTTCCAATTCAATGCAGAGCAAATTTATACCTCTGAAACTGTTGAGGACTGGTGACCAGAAGATACTGTTTAAAAACCAGCTGCATAGGTTGAAAAAACTTTGATAAGTTAACTTTATTGTTGGGAGGGTGGGAAAATGCTGATATTGCTAGTATGTGGTAAGCGTGTAAATGTGAAACCAGAGAATCAAAGTGCTTGCATTAATGAACAATAGCTGACAAATAAGATATGAGGGCACCAAGCAATGTTTTGTAGGCAACTTATAAGATATAGTCCAGTAAGGAGGGAAGGGCATTGCCCAGTCAGGTGAGTGTGAGGGTCCCTCAGCATGGAGGTGCCCACACTTGCCTGCACAGCAGTTGTCAGCTGAAGAGACCTGAAAACAGCAAGGCTGTTGCAGTGCAGGAGCATGCCTTCCATAGGAATTGTGATGGATGTGGTTGCTGCCTTTAATCTTTAAGAGGCCATTAGGGTATGGAGTCTCCAGCTTTGATCGTATTCTGGCCTGCGATTTCAGTCAGCCGGCGGCCTCCACACTGCGGGCTATGGTGGAGGGGGTTCAGGGTGTGAAGGTAGAGAGAAAGGGAAGTTTGGTGGGGGCAAAATTATCTGTAAGTCGAGAATTGCTGAACCTGGTCCCAGACCAATGTTGGAAAAGCATGTCAGAGGTAGGAATGTGTCAGGGAGTTGACTGACATGGCTTTGCCCAATTTTCTTGTTTCCAATCCCACCTTTCATGGGGTTGGGAAAATACAACCGAAAGGCAAGTGTTCATAGATGTTAGCAAAGGTGAGCTATTCCTTGTGATATGACTTGGACCATTACAGGCTGGGTAAAAGTGCTGATCCAGAAATTTGGGAAGGGATAAGGAAGGTGGTTGGTAAGGAATTAACGGTACTTGCTGATGATTTTAACATGTCAGAAATTGATTAGGAAAATAATATCCTACTTAAAAAGAGTGGAAGTGATCACAAAATTTAATGGAAATTTGGTTTATGACTCTGTTTGTATAAGAATGAGCAAGGAGAGAAATATCTTGCAACGGATCACAAATACCAGGGATATTGAAAGCTCCACTGCAGAGTTGAGGCTTTAACATGACATGAGAACGTTAGGAGAAGTTATAAAAGCCTGAACAAAATAGCTAAATTTCAAGGTGATGGATTTGTGTTTAAGACTTTGTCCAAGTGCCCCATCAAGTTTTGTTGGAGTTGCAAAAGCTTTGATTGACATCAGTGATCTGTGTTAAGAGTTTTCAAAAGAGGAGAGGTATTGCCCAGAATGGTGGAAATTCATATTACATTCCAAGAAATTGTCTCTTAATTTTAATCCGTGTCTGAAGTTACCATCTGTATCAATTTGTCATTTCCATCTCCCACATGCAACTGCGTGTGATCCAAGTTTGTATGTGTACTGTGTGATATCCAGAATCATAGCTGTTCGGGCTTTTACAGCTGGTCTCAACCTGCCTCAAATAAGATATCAAGAGAGAAAATGTACTATTGTGCATTTTTTTGCAATATCCAATTTAAGACTGTCACCACAGTGACTTTGCATCACTTAGAAAGTAAGTAAGTGATTGTGTCTTAAATTGCTCACCACTTAACTTCACGTTGCTGAAATTCAAATTTGTCATTTGTATGGATAGCTGTAAAACATAGTGTTTGTCATTTATGAAAGCAGTTCTATTTAAATGGTAGTTGTCAAAATTATTGTGCTAAAATTAGTCTGATTTAATGAGTACTGTAATCAATGTATGTGATATACACAATGGACAATATGGAAAGCGCTTAAGTTAAAGTTTTTGGAAACAGAGGTATAGCATAGACAAAGGTAGACAACACAGTGTTGTCATTTATGCCATTTGGCCATAAGAAATAGGAACAAGCGTAGGTTGTTCAGCTCCTTGAGGCTGCTCTGCCGTTCAATAGGATCATGGCTAATTCGACACTCCTTATTTCCACTTTCCTGCCCTTTCTCCATAACCTTTGATTCTCCTAACGGTGAAGAATCTGTCCATCTATCTCAGCCTTAAATACATACAAGGAATCACAGCTGACTGTGGTGAGTTCCAAAGACACTCAACCCTCTGAGAAAAGAAAGTCCTCTTCAACCTGGTCTTAAATGGCTGCCCATTGATTCTGAGAGTATGCTGTCTGGCTTTAGACTCTCCCATCAGGTGAAACATCCTCTCAGCATTTACCCTGTCAAACCCTTTAAGAAACCTCTATGTTTCAATGAGATCACCTCTCATTCTTCTAAATTCCAATGAGTAGAGCCCCAATCTGTATAGATTTTGCTCATTTAGACAATCCCTCAACACCAGGTATCATCCTAGTGAACCTTCTGTGAACTGCCTCCAATGAAATGGTAACTTTTCTTAAATAAGGGGACCAAAACTGCTCACAATACTCCAGAGATGGTCTCACCTGCGCTTTTGTACAGTTGCAGTAAGACTTCCCTACCCTTATATACTCCAATACACTTGAAATAAATTTAATTCAATAAGCCTTCCTGATTATTTGCTGCTTCTTCCTCAGGTGACTGACTGTGTGGAGTTTGCACATTCTCTCCCAACAGTCCAAAGATATGCAGGCTAGGTGGATTAGCCATGGGAAATGCAGGGTTACAGGGATAGGAAAGGTGGTGGGTCTGGGTGGGATGCTGTCCGGAGGGTTGGAGTGGAATTGGTGGGCCGAATGGCCTACTTCCACACTGTAGATATTCTATGATTTTGTGCACAAGTAACCCAAGTTCCTTTATGTTGCAGCTTTCTGCAGTTTTTCTCCATTAAGTAATATGTTGTTTTGTTCTCCTCAACAAAATTAACTGGGGAGATACTAATAGATTAAATAATCAGCAAAACATTGGCAAATGGAGAATAATGTGGGAAATTGTGAAGTTGTTGGGGTTTTTTTAGGGAAAACTAAAGAACAGTTCTCCCTAACTGTTTGTAGCCCTCTCATAACTTGGCTTTCCACATATTTTTGTGTCATTGCAAATCTGCAGTACATTTGCTTCCTTCCTCCAAGCCATTAATATATATTGTAAACATTGTGGTCACAGTAGTGATCCTTGTGTAAAACCCACTGGTAACCGGTTATCAACCTGTAAAAGAACCCCTTATCTCCACCCACTGCTTCCTGCCCATTAATCAATTTTCTATTCACTCCAATGTACTACCTCCAATGCCATAAGCTGTTATCTTATGATTTGACCTTTTGTGAGGTATTTTGTTGAACACCTTCTGGAAGTCCACTTACAACCATCAACTGGTTCAACCAGAGTGGATAGTGGGGAGGCCTCCTCAAGAAACGCAAATAAATGATTCAGACATGATTTCCCTTTCATGAAACTGTGCTGACTATTATGGCTATTGGAAAGTGAAACTGGTTCACAAACCTGTTGTTCTGTCAAAAGGTGCAAAAGCCTCTTTGTGGTAAAAGGCAACCTTTTAATTTGCAAATCCAGATCTTTTTGTGTTTTTTTTGTGTGGAGGAAATTTAAAGGTTTGCAGTGCTGTGTCTAGTTTAAAGTTGTTTTATTGTCCGAAGAAAATTGGAACCTGATGCCAGTTCAGAGAGACCTGTTACAATTTGACATTTAATTTCCTTGTCCAAAAGTAACTTCTGTGTTAATTTTTAAAAATATTTGATCACAAATGTGGCTGTCACTGGTAGGCCAGTACTCGTTGTCCATGCCTAATTTGATTTGATTTATTGTTGTCACATGTATTTAAGTACAGTGAAAAGTTTTGTTTTGCATGCAATACAAGCAGATTGTAATAAATAGAAACATACAGATCATAGGGTGCTTAGATAGAACAAAGCATACAAGGTTACGACTGCACAGGAGGTGCACAAAAGTAAGATCAGCATTAGATTTGAGATTAGAAAGGTCCATTCATCAGTCTGTTAACAACAGAAGTTTTTCTTGAACCTGTTGGACCATGTGTTCAGGCTTCTGTATTTTCTGTCTGATGAAAGAAGTTGGAAGAGAGTGGTGGGTGGGAGGGTTTTTTTTTCCCATGGCAACAAGGACTGTAAATGAAAGGTTGGCTTCTGTGATGGTTTGGGCTGTGCACACAACTTTCTGTAGTTTTTTACTGTACTTGGCAGAGCAGTTGCCATACCAAGCAAGTTGTGCCTTTTTGACTGGTAGTCCAACAGATTGTTGGTTATCGTCACTCCTAGGTACTTGACTTTCTCAACCCTCTCCACATCAGCTCCATTGATCAAACTACGGACGCATTTCTTCCTAAATGCAATGGTCAGTTTTTTTTGTTTTGCAATATTGAGAGAGAGATTTTTATCATTGCACCATGACACCAAACACTCTATCTCCTTCCTATTTTCTGCCTTATTGTTTGATAGTGGCCTATAAAGGTGGTGTTGTCAGCATTACCTTTGATAAGGTGGTGCTGGGGTGCCTTCTTAAACCATAGCAGTCCTTCGCTTGTAGATATGTCCAGCATACTTCCATCCACAGCTATACAATGTTGTCTCTTTGAACTTATCCAAATCTGAATTTCCTCTGCTGTGAAGGGGTTGATATAACCACAGTTCCATAATCTCTAGTAAATACCTATCAAGTTCTTCTATTTTGTCAGCAGGCAGAGAATACCATCTGCCAAATAAATGTATACAAGCAAAGAGGTTTGTGATGT
>NC_057719.1:86726886-86758921 GCF_004010195.1 Chiloscyllium plagiosum | reverse complement strand
TCAAGGGTGATAAATGGCGTTAAGGAACACATTAGCCATGATTTAATTGTATTTTAAGTGTGCTTGAGGTGCCGAGTAATCTATTTCTGTTCCTATTGATTGTAACCTACACACACACACAATCTGCTTTGTCCATATTCCCACTCTCGCGCTATACCTTTGACACCAGTCCACATCTGAACTCAACCTATTGGAACAGCACAACGCCTTAATTATATTTGCAAGTTAGGCTCAGTCACACTTGTGTCACTTCAACAAAGTTCAGAATGGCTACTGCCTTCATGTGTCAAATCCCACTGGAATGTTGTACACCCAGATAAAGTAACATGTATATATTTTTGACTCTTAATGACTGCCAGGGTTGCTGCTGGCACTTTAATCCTTTATTCATGTTTACTTTTCTTTCTTGTGACCTCTGCATATAATTTGTGTATTCACATACTGATGCGGTTTTGTGTTGCATTTTTTGGTGGTGTTGTCTATGAGTCCAGCTCATGTTGGGTCAGCAAGTCTATTTAGTGAGAGGCTGAACCATAAACATGCAAAATTGATTGACTCCAACTTGTCATGCCTCACTGGAGTAGTGCACCAGGAATCGAGCCTCACTATTCCTGGAGTTGTCACAGAAGTTAAAGATTGTTAGAAAGCAGAATTCCCCCATTTACCTGTTTTTAAGACCCAGTTTGACAGAAAGCACAGACTAGGTTTCTGTATGTAAGAACAATCATTATTTATTACAAATCAATAAATTCTAATTGCAGTTAAACAATTACAAACTGTTGACGTCTAACGCGCCTCATTAAAACTTCAACCTGTCCTACAAACATAGACACAGAGGTGGTGGGGGGGGGAATACACATGGATGTCATGAGTAGAGTGAAATACTGGGAAGGCAGTCCAACGATCATTATCCACAGGGTTTGCTGACTTGATTCTCATACTGACCAGAATGCCACTTTAAAAGCTATCTTCTTTAGAAAGGCCGTACAGTTAGCAGGTCAAGCAGCAGTTTTTATGAAGACAATCAATTTGAATCAGGCCCTTAGATACCAGAAACTTACTAGATTAAAATCTGATAGTTTCAACAACATAGGACCAATCCTATTGTAAGAAATATTGATATATCATCAAGGGTACAAAAGAAGGAGGCAGTTGGACAAAGATCCGAGAGCTAACTGCCATCTGTCAGAGCTAAGTGCCCTTAGCTCTCTCTCTTGAGAGAAATTGGTTCTCACAGTCATCTATGTTATAGAAAAAACACCATTTAAATTTCTGACAGAAGAATGATGAAGAAGGCATTTCTGATAGAAGAATCAGCGGAAAACGCATTCCTCCATTGGAAGACGCACAGAACATTCTGGAAGACACGTAACTTGTGTAATTTCGAGAGACTGAATTCTGTTTTTTTTTGTTATATGAGTGGGACTTGTGTTTATTGGAACAGCACACCATTAGAATCCTGTTTTATTCGGGAATAGTTAGTAGTTAGAAGGGATTTATTCGGTTTGTTAATAGTTTAGTTAATTTTTTCACTGCTGGAGTTAAATAAATTGTCACTTGTTAATTTTAAAGTGAGTGTCAGGGATTTACTTTATTTAACCATTAGACATTGCTGAAAGACTGGTTACACCTTTCTCGCACACTTTTTACAGAATATTGGGCAAAATGCTCCCCTTTGGGTCTTTAGTTCTCAGACGGGGGCCAACCTCCGCTTTATAACATATCTTTTCAGATCATATTGCTTCTTTCAAACATTCACTCCCCCAAAGTTACACAAAGAACTGCAGATGGTGGCGATCTGAAATGAAAACAGGAATTGCTGGTACAACTCAGCAGGTCTGGAAGCATTTTTTATTATTCATTCATAGGATGAAGGTGTCGCTGGTTGGGCCAGCATTTATTGCCCATCCCAAAGGGCAGTTAACCAATTGCTGTGGTTCTGGAGTCCAAACGTAATCCAGATTAGGTGATGATGGCCGTTTCATGCCCTAAAGGACATTAATAAACCAGATAGATTTTTCCTACAGTCGACAATGGTTTCATGGTCATCATGAGACTCTTAATTCCAGATTCTTATTGAATACAAATGCCCACAATCTGCTGTGGCAGGATTCGAACCTGGGTCCCCAGAATGTTACCTGGATCTCTGGATTGACGGTCCAGTGATAATAGCACTAGGCCATAGCCTCCCCAAGCAGAAAGTATCTCCCCACCGATGCTGCCAGATCTGCTGAGTTTTGCCAGCAATTTCTGTTTTTGGTTCACTCCCCCAAGTTGCTTTACTACCTGGGAGCCAATTACATAACTGTTGGCAGGCAGAAAGCTTTTGTCATCGATAATTGGTTTCGAGTTCATAGATAAATCAGGAACTTGTTGCCAGCCAAAGCTCCATTGAAATACACCTCTTGGCTCCAGCCCATCTGAAACTAGGCTTCTACTACTGGTTGAACAAGCAACTGTGTAAACAATACTTATAATAAATTTCAGGTTGCTTCCTTTTAATTGGCGCAGGAATCCTTCAACAATCCTTGGTTTTTAAAATAGTTCCTTTCTCATTTCAGTGCGCAGTCAAAAGTACAGAAAACTAAGATGATGTGGTTATTATAAACTCTTAACCCTCAACTTACAATTCCTTCAGCCTCAAGTTCTGTTCTCAGGCTGATGTAAAGCTGGAGTTGAAAGCAAAATTTTATTGGGCTCTCATCCTGAGGTTTAGTGTGTTCGCACGTCTAAGCGTGAATGGTTTGGATCAAATGCAGTGCTCACGACTGAGTGGTCTGCTCTCAGCATCTGATGGCTTAAGTATAAAATTTAACTGCCTCAGCACTGTAACAGCAAGTGTTGAGTACTTCCTCATTGGATAAACTCCAGTAATCAATAAAGTCTTCAGTCAAGGGGAAGAGATAAAACTGGTAAGAAAAGTACTCTTAATTCGCAAGCTCAGTGATAGTGAGATTTTGACGTGTGCTTTGCACTGGGTTGATGAAATGCATCATTGTTGGCTGAAGCTTTATGCACAATATCCTGACTGATCTTGTATTTATGCTACTTCACTGTCGTTCCCACAGACCTCCAGAAATTGAGCTAAAGAGAACAAAAGGCCTGTCTAATGAGAAGCGCAACCGGTTGCATGCAGAGCTGGTGAAGCTCGCTAAAGATCATTGTGGAGAGGTATGGAAATGAGAGTCTGTGTGTAAGAGTCAAGAGTTTAATGTAATCTGAGCCCAATATCACAGCGTAATGTTTGCTTTTTATATTATGCACTTGGTGCCCTACTGTCTTAAGAATCACAAGTGTTGTATCATATTTGTCCTATATAAGTGCTTAAAGGCTTTGCTTCAGTAAATAAAGAAAGGTAATGTCCTGTTAATCTATAATCTACAGTTGCATTACATAGCTAAATCTTCTTTTGTACTAGCCCAACATGCATAGATCCATTTTTCAAGAGGGCTAACATAATTGGTGATGATGATTGTAAATGTTTCCCAGTACTGCAGTATGTGGCAGATCTTAGGGCATTTTGACTTTCCATGCTTTCCTTGGAAAAAGTACTCAATATTTGTGTGGAGGTTTGTTTTACATGGTTAACTCAGTTAATCAAGGGAAATTTAAAATACTTTACAATTATTGGATCGTGCTTTGCTTATTTTGTGGAACTCCCAGGTATAGTGACTCCTTTCCCTTTTGACATTGGAAGGTGAAGATGGTATGTGGTTAATCTCCCTACACCAACCACAGGAGGCAATAGGTATGTAGGGTTAACTTATTCAAATAATTTCAGACTTAGGCTGTCTAAGCAGAACTCTGTCTGATACATACAGAAAACCTTCGATATTTATACCCCTGTGATTATGTATGCTTACATTTCATTCTTGTGCAATAAACAGAAATCTTCCATCCTAGGTCTTTCTCTTATCCTATCGATAAGAGTTTGGATCTAGTCTATTCCAAATTCTGATACAGGCCTTAGGCTGTACAGAGCTCCTGTCCAGTTGTTAGGTTCTCTTTCTTGAGATTCTTACACACTTGATGCAACTGCAACATGGCAACTTCTGTGAACAGCCAAAATATATTAAGCAAGTCCAAGCTTTTGGAGGAACCCTTAACACTCTCTGCAGTGCTTGTGAAGTGTGTCAAGAGATCTCTGAACAATGGGATCAGTCCTCCCTTTAATACAGAATTTTACATCCGAGCCAGTAATGCCCACAAGACAACCCCCAGCCGCTCCCCCATAGTCACATGCCACTCAAGACACCATGATGTGATTTGATTATTTCCAGAAACCATATGATATAGATCAGAACTTAATGAGGAGATCTGGTGTAAATCGTTCTTTTAACTGCAGGGTGTGGTCAGAATTTTAACTGCAATACTCTTATTGATTCTGAAAAGCAGGAGATGGCAGTGTAAATTTACTCTGAATAGCAGGTGATGACAATGTAAATTGATTTTGAATAGTAGGCGATGGCAATGTAAATTTTTTTTACATTCAACCTGCAAGACAGAAAAACGTACCACCCTATCCCTGGGACTTTAAATTTCTTGAAGGTCAGCAGACCAAATTAATCCCTTAGTGTCTCACTGTCATTTCTGCTAATGTGGATCCTTAGGATGGTTGAGGTTCATACCTGCAGCTAGTGAAAAAAAGGTGTAGTTGTCATAGTCAATAGAGAAATGGAGAGACAACAGGTAGTGAATTTAACCTCAGGTGAGGTTCAGATGACAGGACCTTCATGGTAACCTCAGACAGTGCAAGAATGAAACTTGTGCTGTTCACATCAAATCAGCCATCCAGATAACTAGATAGTAGGACGTAGTAATCCTTTTTCTATAGAAACTTATTTAATTCCTACAATCGTGGCAAATAGTCAGCCCCTAGGTTGTATCTGATAAATTCAAACTTGTTCTTCTTCCCAATCTTGTAATTCCTAATGTGTAACTAAGTGCTTTATGTCTTCAGGTAAAATAATAATCACAGGCAACGTTAAACAGAGGGAAGTTGGAATAATTTTTTCTTTCATCACTTAACTCCTTGCAAAGTGTTGACTGGTGCTGAGGTACAAGTTTGAAAGCAGGAAGGACTGAAGAACCTGTTGCTTTCAAATGGAAATTTGTTTTATGCAGAAGCTCACTATATGCCCTGTGGACCATTTAATTGGACATAACCTCATAGCTGAGTGCCTTTCTGTCCAAAAAATGTGCGTTTTTGCTTTTCTGCCAGGTGTCACAGGCAAGCAGTCCAGTAACTCGACCAGTTTCCTTCCTTTAATTTGTGGAGTTAAGACAAAAGCTTCAGTTGTAATCCTGCCCAAGATTGGTTACCTCAACTCAATCCAGAGATTGAGCAAAGCATAGGTGGACTGGTGTTAGGGCCTAAGTTATTCACATTCGTTATTAATAACTTAGATAATGAAATTGAAAGTCATATGACCAAATTTGCTAATGGCACAAACTTAGGTGGCATTGTAGACGGTGTAGATGATAGGGTAAAGTTACAAAGGGATATTGATAGTCTAGTTGAATGGGTAAAACTGTGCTCGATGGAATTCAGTGTAAGCCAGTGTAATATTTTCCATTTTGGACCAAAAAATAGATAGATCAGAGTGTTTTCTAAGTGATATGAAGTTCACTATAGTGGATGCCCAAAGAGAGTTGGGGTTTCAGGTGCATAGATCTTTAAAATGCCATGGACAAGTGCAGAAAGTAATCAAGATGGTGAATGAATGCTATTTTTTTGATATCTAGTGGACTGGAGTATAAGGATGCAGAAGTTGTACTACAGTTATACATAACCCTGGTTATATTCTGCTGTGAGCAGATTTGGGCACCACAGCTGAGGAAGGATATATTGGTCTTGGAGGGAGTACAGCGTAGGTTAACTGGAATGATACCTGAGCTTTGAGGTTGTGGCATGCAGAGAAATTACACAAATTAGGCATGTTTTCTCTATAATTCAGAAAGTTAAGGGGCTATTGATCAAAGTTGTCCCGATACCACCAGGGGCAGACTGAGTAGATAAAGATAAACATTTTCCAGTGGTTGGGGGTTTTCAAACTGGGGAGCATAGTCTGAAAATTAGGGCCAGAGCATTCAGAAGAGATGTTAGGAAACACTTATATTCACAGAGCGCAGTAGAGGTTTGGAACTCTCTTCCACAAATAGCAGTTGATGCTAGATCAGTTGTTAATTTTAAATCTAAGATAGATATATTTTTGTTTAACAAAGATATTAAAGTATATGAATGAAAGGCTGTTATAAATGGAGTTCGGCCACTGATCAGTTACAATCTTATTGAATGGCAGAACAGCCTCTGGTCTGAATGCCCTACTCCTGTTCCTGTTTCGAAGACATTTGGCCTCTGTAGGACATAACTCTTCTTAATGACTGTATAGACGTGTCTCACAGTTGCTCTTCCTGAGGGATGAAATGTTAGTTGTAACCCTGTGTAATGGTGTTTCACTTGGTAGGTGATGATATTCGTCTTGGCTGATCATGTGCAGGCGTTTCTCAGTGAAAACAACATTCCTCCCTCCAAATCCTTCTATGAGGAAATGCTGAAGAACCAACAGGAGCAACAGCAGCGACTTGCACAGGAGGAACAGCGCAGGATAGAACAGAAGAAGAAGCAAGATGAAAAAATGGTATGTGTTGCATGATCCTTTGCGTTTTCTTTTCCTGCTTGTAGTAATTTTCCATTACTGTAATCATTATACGTTACTTCTATTGTAGGTACTTTTTTTAATCAACCTGTTCCGAGATACCATAGAGTCATACAGCATGGAAACAGACTCTTTGGTCTAACTAGTCCGTGCCGACCACGTTTCCAAACTCAACTAGTCCCACCTGCCTGTGTTTGACCCATATCCCTCTAAACCTTTCCTATTCATGTACTTGTCCAAATGTCTTTTCAATATTGTAACTGTACCTATATCCACCACTTCCTGTGGCAGTTCATATGAACCATTCTCTGAGTAAAAAAAAGATTGCCCCTCATGTCTTTTTTAAAACTTTCTCCTCTCACCTCGTTAATAAACACCCAAGTTTTGAACTCTCCCACCTTAGGGAAAAGACCTTTGCTATTCACTTTATTTATGCCGCTCATGACTTTATAAACTTCTATAATATCACCCCTTAACCTCCTACACTCCAGTGAAACAAGTCCTAGCCTATGCAGGTTATTTTTATAACTCAAACCCTCCATTTCTGCAACAACCTGGTAAATCTTCTCTGAACCTTCTCCAATCTAATAATATCCTTCCTATAGTAGGGTGACCAGAACTGCACATAGTACTCTAGAAGAGGCCTCATCAGCAACATGACATCTCAACGCCTATACTCAAAGGTTCGAGCAGTAAAGGCAAGTGAGCTAAGCGCCTTCTTAACCACCCTGTCTACTTGTGTTGCAAATTTCAAAGAATTATGTACCTTAACTTCCTAGGTCTCTCTGTGTGTCAACACTACCCAGGGCCATACCATTAATTATATAAGTCCTGCTCTTGTTTGTTTACCAAAATGCAATACCACGCATTTATCCAAATTAAACTCCAACGGCCAGTCCTCAGCCCATTGTACCGCCTTCCCTTGCTGCTTCCTGATATCCCTCCCCATTCCTCCTTTTCAGAATTTAGAAAGTTTAGAAAATGTAAATAAACTTACAGCACAGAAGTCTGAGGCCAAGAAATGAGTCACCCATCCCATCCCATTTTCCAGCACTTTGTGAAATTTGAGGTTCAGATTCAGACACTTTGAGTTCTTGACTTTACCCCCATTTGGGTGACCTTTTTTTCCTTTTTTTTGCCTTGAATCCAGAATCACTTTAGTTCTATGTCCCCTAGTAACTGACCTCTGTGCTAAGGAAAATTGATTCTTTCCATCCAGTCTGTTCGTGCCACTTACCACCTTCTATGCTTCAGTCAAATCTCCCCTCAGCCTACTGTTCCAGAGAATAACCTCAGCCATCCACTCTTTCCTCATAGCTCCAATGTTCTGGTCCTAAAAACATTCCTGTAAAACTCCTCTTTCCTCCGCTCTACTGCAGTTATAGATGCATTTTCTTGCCATCAATCTGTTCAGAGATACCCAGGTCTTGAACATGGGTCTTCTGGGTCAAAGGTAGGGACACCATCACTGCACCACAAGAGACCCACTACTTCTATTTTGTGTCTTGACTAATAAAGCAAAGTATTCCATGTCTCCACTTCGCCACCTTCTTGACCTGTCCTCCCACCTGAATATTGCTCTTCGAAGTCTCTCACTTCCTTTGCACCTTTAATTATCCCATTTATTGTGTACACCTTGGCCTTGTTTTCCCTCCCCAAATACATCACCTCACACTTCTCCGGGTTGATTTACATTTAATACTTTTGTGTTTCTAATCCACCTGACCATTCAGGATAGAGCCCTGACTTTGTGGCAACCCTTCCACACCATAAATATACACTCCTTTCACCACTGGGACATAATGTTTGCACAATCCATAAGATGCACTGCAGTAATTCACTGAGGCTCTTTCAAGCCTGCAAACCTTACTATCCTGGAGGACAAGGGCAGCAGGTGCCTGGGAGAACCACCACCTGCCTGTTTACCTCCAAGCCACATACCATTCTGACTTGGAAATATATCTCTGTTCCTTCACTGTCACTAGACCAAAATTTCTAACAGTGTGGTTTTATAAACAGCCTGTACAGTGATTCACTGCTTTCTTGAAGGTAATTAAGGATGGGCAATAAATGCTGATGCTTCCAGTGATGCCCACATCTTGTGAACAAATGGGAAAAAAAATACAAATGGCAGACGTTCTGTAGATCTTGTGGTTATTGAAGGTGGAAGTGGTACACTGGCTGGAACAGCATTGATGTGGAGGTGTTGGACTAGTGTGGACAAGGTCAGAAGTCGCACAACACCAGATTATATCCAACAGACTTATTTGAAATCACAAGCTTTTGGAACGCTGCTCCTTCGTCAGGTGAAGTGGAGGTAAGCACATAGGCACAGAATTTATAGGCGGAGAGATCAAAGGATCATACAAGTGGTGTGAGTGGAGTGTCGACAGGCTGAATAACAAGTGATGAATAATAGCCTGTCGACATTCCACTTGACTCACACCATTTGTACTGTACTTTCAATTGCATCTCCTACTGTTGAGAAACAACAGGATCTTATTGTTACAGGTAACAGGTCTACATTTTAAAGCCTTAATTTATGTCCAAATAGCTACATAGCTGTTGGACAGGGAAACAGACCAAAAAAGGTGTGATCCAAGTATTTAAACCTTTGCTTGAGCGGCATGTTGAATGAAGCCACTTTTTTCAGCATTACCCAGACACTGTTTCCTCTATCACAACCCGAACCATTTTGCCACAACCCCTTCCCTCCCACAGCACTTTCTGTGCATGCATAGGACGTCTAACACCTGCCCCTTTTATTGCCTTATTTCCCACTGTCCAGAGCCCCAGATGTTATTGCCAGGTGAAGCAATGAATTATTGATGCTTGTTTTAAAATGATTCTTTGATGAGATGTGAGTGCCCTTGGCAAAGCCAGTGCTTTTTGCCCATCCTTAACTGTCCTTGAACAGACTGGTTTACTGGACCAAGGGCAGTCCAGAGTCAACCACAATACTGTGCATCTGGAATTGTATCTTGGAAGAGGTTAATGAACCAGATGGCTTTTTACTATAAATGGTAGTTTCAAAGCTACCATGATTGAAACTATCTTTTCTAACAGATTTATTGATTAAATTTAAATTCCTTTGGCTGCAGTCATGATATTTCTACCTATGTCCTCAGAGGTTTAGCCTGGGCCTTTCGATTACTAATTCAGTGACATTGCTACCATGCCACTGTCTTCCTTCATCGTATTATACCTTATTTGTTGCTCACAACGTGCGCCTGTCTGTACTGGATACACCAAATGCAGATTGGATGATCACTTTGGAACAGCTCCATTTAGTTCACAAGCATGACATGAGCTTTTGTCTGCTTGTCATTTCCATTCTTTGCTCCATTCCTAGTCTGATCTTTGTCCTTGGCTTCCGAATGAAAATCTGCAGAAGTTTGAAGATCAGCGCTCACATCTTTTGATTATGGTACTTTACAGTCTTCTAGACTCAACAGAGTAATTTCAGATTGTAACTGCTCCCTTTTTGTTGTTTATGGACGTTAGTTGCTAGTAATGATTCTGGTTTTGTTAATTTCAGCTCTTGCAGATCTATCTTTTGATCATTTTACTGTTCTATGGTGGCTCTCCTTTACCTTATGCCATTAACCCATTTGTCATTGAATCCTTTGTATTTGATGAGAAAAATTTCAGAACATTAAGGGAACATTATCAGTTTTACTAGCTAGTAAAAATATCTCAGAATAGAATGCTGAGGGGTGACCTTACATTTATAAAATCATGAGGGGCATGGATAGGGTGAATAGCCAAGGTATTTTTCCAAGGGTAGGGTAGGGTTGGGGAGTCCAAAACTAGAGAGCATAGGTGTAATGTGAGAGGGGAAACATATAAATAGGACCTAAAGTGCAAACTTTTTCATGCAGAAGGTGATGCACATATTGAATGAGCTGTCACAGGAAGTGATGAAGGCAGGTACAATTCCAGCGTTTAAAAGGCATCTGGATGGGTACATGAATAGAAAAGGTTGAGAGGGATATGGGCTGTATGCTGGCAAATGGGACTAGATTAATTTAAGATACCTGGTCAGCATGGATGAGCTGGACCAAAGGGTCTGTTTTCATGCTGTACAACTCTATGACTCTTATAGTAACGTTAAAGTCTTGAATCTATGCGGTAATGACATTTTTAATGAATGTGTCGAATACTGTCTGTCTCACCAAAAAATGTTCAAAAATGTTGCCTCAAACTGAGTGTAGTTTGTTGTCATGACAAAGTACTCGCTTTGATTTAAGCCCCTGTAAACTATTTTAAAATTCAAGCCTTAAAATGGCGACTGATAAGAAGAAATGTCAGTGTGAGTACCACAGTACATTTTCAAGTGATTGCAATGTGTTGTGTATAGAGATTGATGGGCTGGAGTAAGTTATTTGTGATCTATAATTTCTTCCAATGTTTTAGTCACTAATTGAAAAAGAAATCTGCGCAATATAATTTCTGATTTCAGTTTTAAACATTTAGGCTCGCCTTTATTGTTTTCATCAGTGAATATCTGAAACTATGGTTCTTAAAATGAATTTTGAAAATCTATGCCATACTTCCATTTGCTTGTCTAATGAGTTGATAATCTCCTCCTGTAAAGATTCGCCTTAAGTCTGGAAAACTTAAGTTCCCAGATGTTTTGGGTGGTATTGCTAAAGTTTAGTCTGTTACAACGTTGATGAGCTTCCCAATCCTTGACCTCAGGGCCACACTCATTCGCTGGGAATTATCTGTGACAGCTAGTCTTGTATAGTGGAACTACGAAATTGTATAGCATACAGAAATGCTATTTAATCTGTCATTTCTGTGCCGGCTTTCTGAAAGAGCTATTGATTTGTGCCACTTCCTAGATATTTATTCTGAAGTGATTTCCTTTTTAAGCAGAAATGCAATTTCCTTTTGAAAGTTACTGCTGAACCTGCTTTCACCAACTTTTAAATTTATCATACCTTCCTAACTAAGGGAAGGGATCTTCTCATAACTCTCATGCCTTCCCTGTGGCTTTTTTTGGCAAACATTATAAACTTCTGTTTCCTGGTTTTGAATTCGTAAGTAGAAATTCTTTATATTTACAGGTTGTTCTGCTGTAATGCACGTTTTGTTAACAGGAATTCACTGAAACGTGTTTGACAAATTGGGGACATTGTCTCTAAAGCGCGAACTTTTAAAAAGTGTGTTGACTGTAATGCGATTACATTGCCAATACTTTAAGCGCTGTTTCTAAAGCATGATTTTTCTAAAATGCAGGGTTGCTCAAGAATGCAAACATCGCATTATAGGAGAACTACCTGTGTTAGCTCCATAAAAATACTTCTTGATTTTTGAACACCTATATTGATTCTCCTCCTAAGTTTTGCTATTGTAGTAAGACAATCCCAGCTTCTCCAGTCCGGCAGATAACTGAGACTTTACATCCTGCATTCTCGTAAATCATTCTGCACACTATCTTGATATAGTTTGAAAAGTGTGGCACCACAGATTGACCGAAGTACTTAGCTAAGATGTAATCACCAATTTATGAAGATTCACTGCAACTTCCTTTTGTATTCCAAGCTTTATCTAGAGATGTAACAGCTTTAAAACAATATTTTTCAGTTTTGTTAAAAGGTCACTTGAAATGTTAACTCTGCTTCCATTTTCACAGATACTGCCTGACCTGGATGTTGTGTTCATATTTTTAACCATCCAGTTCACTCGTGTGATTTTTAAAAAAAAAATTAAGACAAAAGTAATAATGTTGTTCAACTTATTTTTTTAGCAACGTGAAATCCTTGAAGAAATTCAGAGATTAGAAGAGGAAAAGAGAGATGCAAAGAAACTAACTCAGTTGGCCAAACAGGTATGTGGGGATACATTATTTTCAAGATTCTGGCTTCTGAGGGATGGTTGCTAAATTCCTAATTCAACGAATACAGATTCAGACAATGGTAGATGATCTAGATTGCAATGGTATAATGCTGAAATCCAGATAAATACGGCTTCTTTAGATATTACTTTAGTAGGTAGGCTAGCAATGTCAAACAAACACATGGATTCAGCATTACCATCAAGTCCTGTGTGCTCTCATCACCTTTGTGGATAACCTGTGGATAACTTGTTATGAGACAAAAAAAACTGCAGATGCTGGAATCCAAAGTAGACCGGTACGCAGCAAGCCAGGCAGCATCAGGAGGTGGAAAAGTCGATGTTTTGTATGTAAGGGAGGAATGAACATGGTTGGTGGCAGGGGACAATGGAAGGGGAGGGGAGTGGCTGGGAAGGGAGGTTATTTGAACTTGTTATGGCAACTCACGTGACCATTTGGTCACTGGATGTTGCACAGAACCAGTCACAGATAAAGTGGGGAGTTAAGTGACATTGTCTTTATGTGTCCTTTGAAACCAATAACTCCTCTGTAAAATAAATCCTGCATGGAATTCACCTATCTGCCCCAAAAAGTAAGTAATAACAAAAATCAACACCTGTGTATCTGCAATTTTTAACTTATTTTTAACCTATGTGTAAGTGAGCTCTACACTCATGAGTTTCATCATTCGCAGGGGTTCTCAAAATGGAACGCTCATGGTATGGAGGAATGACTGTGTATATATGGGTGCTTTGAATCATGAGGACTAATCATATTTTGCACACCTCCAAGCATATTATTAGAAACATAGAAAATGCAAAATAGTGAAATGGAAAATAGTAGGTTTCATCAAACCTGCTCCTTCATTCAATATGATCTTGGCTGATCCTCTGTTTCAATGCATACTCTGACTCTCTACTCAATCCCTTTGATATCTTTAGTGCCTAGAAATCTATCTGTATGATTTTTAAATATATTCAGTAACTTGGCCTCCACTGCCACGTGTGGAAAGCAATTCCGCAAAGTCACTACCTTCTGAGTGAAGAAATGTCTTCTCATTTCAGTCCTAAATGGTGTACTTTGCAACCTGAAACTGTGATCTCTTGTTGTAAACACCACGCTCCTTCACCTGAACACTATTTGTGTACCCAGTCTCTCCTTGTTAGAATTTTGAAATCTCCTCTCATTTTTCTGAATTCCAGTGAGTAAATCTTTGCTTGCATGATAAACTGCCATCCCACGTACCAGCCTAGTGCACATTTGCTGTGCTTCCTCAGTGGCAAGTATATCCTTTCTGAGGTAAGGATACCAAAACCGCACCAGTTGTACAGCTACAGTGAGGCAACCTTGCTCCTGTATTGAAAACCCCTTGCAATGAAGACTAACATTCCATTTGGTTTTCAAACAATTGCATGCTTGTTTTCAGCGATTGGTGTGCAAGGATTCCCAGGTCCCTTTGCACATCAATGTTTCCATATCTTTCACCAGTTTATCAGTACTCTGCTGTTCTGTTTTTCCTACACAGGAGTGGACAGCTGCCATGTATTTGTCCTCTCTCTCTCTCTCTCTCTCAACTTGCCAAAATCATCTGAAAGCCTCTTTACCTCTTCCTCACCATCCACAATTCTTCCTTATTCTGTGTCATCAGCAGACGTGGAAATACTGCATTTGATTCCCTTATTCAGATTGTTGATACGTATTGTGAATAGCTGGGGATCAAACACTGATCTCTGTGGTGCCAAGCTGGCTACCAGTTTCTACTCTGAAAAAGATCTATTTATTCCTACTCTTGGTGTCCTGTCTGCTAATCAGTTCTCTCTCCATGCTAGTATATTATCCCACATGCATGTGCTTTAGCACTCTAATTTATGTGGGCTTTATCTATGTTTTCTGAAAATTCAAATACATCGAATCCACTGATTCTGCTGAACCTGTTTATCAGTAGTGTCCTCTAAACACTCCAGTAGATTTGTCAAGCGGACTTACCCTTGCAGATGTATGTTGACACTGTCTAACCATTTGCCACTCTCCATTCAACTGGTACTGTTTGAGAATCTGCAGAACTTTGGAAGATGACAACCAAAACATCCATTACCTCCATGGCCACCTCCATTATTACTTTAGGATGTAGATTATGAAGTCTTGCATATTTGTCACCTTTCAGTTCTGTTATTTTCTCTACTTTTTTTATTATAAATATTTTTCAATTTATCATTCCCAATAGACTTTTGCTTCTCTACTGTTTCTGGGAAATTATTTGCATGTTCTGTGAATCCAAACCTCAAGTAGTTGTTTCATTGCTCTGCCATTTCCATGTTCTCCATGATCAATTTTCCTGTTTCTCCCATGCAAGGGACCTACATTTGTCTTCACTCATCTTTTTGTTTGTACATTCTTACTATTACCATTCATGTAGTACTCTTACACTCTTGTTTCACACCTCTTAATTAGTCTCTTGTTTCTCCTTTGCTGAATTTTAAACTGATCCTAATCCTTAGCTTTGCCACTTTTTCCAGCAAATTGATATGATTCCTGTTTGATTCTAATGCAGTACTTGCTTTCTTTTATAAATTTTGCTTGGGCCACTTTTCCTTTTGTAATTTTGCACCAGAAAGAATGTTCAACTATTGCTAGCATACATTATTCCTTAAATATGATTCTAGGTAATTCAAGATGGAGGATGGGAAAAAAGTTCTGGCTGTAACGGGCTGCTCCTTTTTTGAGGTATTTAAGGTGGAGGTGATTTCCTTGAATTCTGGGAGCATCAATTACTGTTTTGTATGTGGTTACGTTGTTTTGGAACTTTGGAGGAAAAAAAAGTTAAAATAACAGCACTTTTAAAAGGGAGAGGGACAGACAAAAGACAGCACATGGTCAGGTCAGTGCAGGGGAGAGAGAGAGAGAAAGAAAGAAACCCAGCAGGAAATTGAGAAATAAATTTGTGAGGAGATCTCAGTTATCTGTAAGAATAATAGGGTGGTTATGGTAGGGGATTTTAACTTTACACACATAGACTGGGACTGCTGTAGTGTTAAAGGTTGAGATGGAGAGGAATTTGTTAACTGTGTACAAGAAATGTTTCTGATTTAGTATGTGAATGTACCTACTAAAGAAAGTGCAAAACCTGACCTACTCTTAGGAAATAAGGCAGGGCAGATGACTGAGGTGTCAGTGGGGGAGCACTTTGGCGCCAGTGATCATAATTCTATGAGTTTTAAAATAGTGATAGACCAGATCGAAAAGTTGAAGTTCTAAATTGGAGGAAGGCTAATTTTGACGGTATTAGGCAATAACTCCCAAAAGCTGATTGGGGGCAGATGTTCGCAGGTAAAGGGATGGCTGGAAAATGGGAAGCCTTCAGAAATGAGAGAACAAGAGTCCAGAGACAGTGTATTCCTGTTAGGGTGAAAGGAAAGGCTGATAGGTGTAGGGAATGCTGGATGACTAGAGAAATTGAGGTTTTGGTTAAGAAAAAGAAGGAAGCATATGTAAGGTATAGACAGGATAGATCAAGTGAATCCTTAGAAGAGTATAAAGGCAGTAGGAGTATACTTAAGAGGGAAGTCAGGAGGGCAAAAAGGGAACATGAGATAGCTTTTGCAAATAGAATTAAGGAGAATCCAAAGGGTTTTTACAAATACATTAAAGGCAAAAGAGTAACTAGGGAGAGAGTATGGCCCCTTAAAGATCAGTAAGGTGGCATTTGTGTGGAGTCACAGGGGATGGACATATTGAACAACTATTTTGTATCGTGTTTACTGTGCAGAAGCGCAAGGAAGATACACAATGTGGGGAAATCTTGGTGAGATCTTGAAAAATGTCCATATTGTAGAGAAGGAAGTGCTGGGTGTCTTGAAACGCATAAAAGTAAATAATCCCCAGGACCTGATCAGGTGTACCCTAGAACTGCATGGGAAGCTACAGTAGTGATTGCTGGACCCCTTGCTGAGATATTTATATCATCGGTAGTCACAGGTGAGGTGCTGGAAGACTGGAGGTTGACTAACGTATTGCCACTGTTTAAGAAAGATGGTAAGGACAAGCCAGGGTAAGGACTATAAACCAGTGAGCCTGACGTCGGTGGTGAGCAGGTTGTTGGAGGGAATGCTGGGGGTCAGGATGTACATGGTTGTTATTTTTCAGAGTGGTCATAAATGCAGAGGTTCTGGCGTGCCTGGTTTGGATGGGCTTTAGGGCCAACTTGATTATAGCTAGCAGATATTGCCCCAGGAAAAAGGCTTTCAAGTTTAAAAAAAACTTGAACAATGAAAGAGGAGTGGCCAGCTCTCCCAGCTCAGCTTTTTGCTGGTTTGGTTTGGTTTTTCGCAGTCTGGCTGTTCAGGGCTGCTGGTCAAAGAAACAGCTCCATGGAAATAGGTGTTCCGTGCTGAATCTCTCTGCCATCCATATCTCTCTCTCTCTCTCTCTCTGTCTCTGTGTCTCTCTCAGTTGCAGAAATTTGGAACGCCGTCATTAGGTTGGGATAGAATAAGTTAAGGTATTGTGTATTCTGTTCTCTTTTGTTTGTGGTTCATTCGGTATTCTGTAAATAAATACTGTTTTGTTTAAAACAGAAGAGCTTTGACCAGCTGAATCACTCCTGGAATATATACACCTGTTTAAAATAACTAGAAAAGTTAGGGTCTGGGCTATCTTCTTGAAGTGTTTGGCGGGAGTCTGGTTTGGTCCATAACAGATTGGGGGCTCTTTGCAGGATTTGTTCTACAGTTCTGATATGGGATGAGGGTTGCTGGACTCGAAAGCAACGAGTGTTAGGTGTTAGTGTCTTTTATTCTGGGTGTTGCTTTCGGTTGGTTTAAACAGTGCTTGGGATAGCAATAGCTCTTTCAGCCACTAAGCGTTTTATAGGGATAGAAGAAGTGACCTTGAGGGTTCTAAAGCAGTGAATAAGGCTAAGCTGCTGGAATTGGCAGTCAAGCTAGAGTTGGAGCTGCCTCCTTCCATGAGGCAAGGAGAGAGAATTACAGCAATAGCCGAGCATTGAGATTTGCTGGAAACCCCATCAGAATCTTTTGAGATGGCTAAAATTCAATTGAAAGTGCAGTAGTTTGAGTTAGAGGCAAAAGAAAAGGAAAGGGCAAAAGAAATGAAGCTATTTGAATTAAAAGCAGAAGAAAGAGAAAATTGCTTTAGCAGAACAAAATGAAAGGAAGAGAGAAGAGAGAGGGAGGAAAGGAAGAAAGAGAGAGAATTTGAACTTAAGAAGTTGAACCTTTGCCAGGATTTCAAAATTCACTTCCTGAAGTAGTGCGAACTCATGTGGAAGAGCAAAGAGTTAAAATGGCAAGATTAGCAGCTGAAATGGTTGCTGACTATGAGTTGGTTCATAAATTAAAGTTTGGCTTCCAAAATCAATTTCAATCTGCGAGGGTTAGAAATTGGGGAAAAGAGAAGTCCTTAAATATAAAGGAAAAGGTAGATCTCGGTGAAAATCATAACGATGACTTACCACAGGGTAAAAAGGAAACCTTGAAGGGGAAAGATCAGTTAGAAAGGTCTGGTGTTTTCGCTACAATAAATTGGGCCACGTGAAATCAGTGTTGGTGGGTTAAAAAAAAGCACTGGGAAGCCGATTTAGGAAACAAGATAAGCTAGCATATTTTGTTGGAGTGGTAACAGCGGAGGCTGCACCAGAATGTACAGTCTGGTTGGAGGTTAGTTAAGGAGGAAGTGCCGGATCTTAACTTTACATTTGCAGGCATATAGTTTAACTTGCATAGGCCAGGAGCAGCAGATAAAGAGGTTACAATATTAAGAGATAAACGATCCTCTCACTCTTCGATGTTGAAAGGTGAGGAGATATATACCTCTGAAGGACTATGGCCAGAAAAAGGTGCTAGTAATGGGAATTCACGCCGAGACCAGAAGTGTTCAATTATGTAGTGTGAGGTTAGAGTGTCCAGTGAAGAGTGGAGTTGGGGTATTGGACAAACTGTCAACTCCAGGAATGCAATTTGTCCTTGATGATGATATAGCTGATTCACGGTAGGAGTGCTGCCTACTGTGGTTGAAAAGCCAGTGGAAACTGATGCAACTAAGCTATTAAAAGATGGACAATTCGGGATTTTTCCAGACTCTGGTAATGAGGTCACAAAGTCACCAGTTAAAACAGGAGAGATCAAAGAGAACAGCTAAGAAAGCTGAAGTGGAATTAGCAGAGACCCTGTTTGATCAAACCAGGAGCAAATAGATGACAAAGCAGACATCTTTAGTTCAGAGAAATTAACTGAGTTATAGCAGAAAGATGAGAAACTAAACCAATTGTACCAAAAAGCATACATTGAAGAAAAATCCAGATGTATCCCGGTGTGCTACTATATTAAAAATGATGTCTTAATGAGGAAATGGAGACCATCGTATACTCAGGCAGATCAGAAATGGGCAGAAGTTCATCAAGTTGTACTGCTAATGGGTTATAGAAAGGAGTTGTGGGTGTTGCATTTAGGGGTAAGAAAAACTCAAGCTAAAATGTAAAAACATTTTTACTGGCCTGAACGGCACAAGGATGTAGTTGAATTTTGCCAGACGTTCAACCCCTCAAATCACTGATCTGATAGTGACTACAGCTCCACTTTTTCTGTACTTTGTATATACTCTGACTCTCCTGATGGGCTAACTCAGTCTTAAAAATATTCATTTACGTGTGGATTGATAAAAAATTATGGAACAATATATATGAAATATAAAGGGGTTTGGCAAGGGGAAATGGCTGGTGTTTAAAGAGATTGGCAGACCAAATGATGGTTGTGAGGGAGGGCATTATAGAATTTTTGTTTAGAATCCCTACAGTGTAGAAACAGGTCCTTCTGCTCAACAAGTCCATACCGACCGTCCAAAGAGTATCCCGCCCAGACCCATTCCCCAACTACTCTACATATAGTCTGACTAATACTGAGCTGCTGCCTGAACTGCTGTGCTCTTCCAGCACCACTAATCCAGAGTCTGACTAACACACCTAACCAACACATCCCTGAACACTATGGGCAATTTAGCTTGGCTATTTCACCTAACCTGCAAATCTTTGGAGCGTGGGAGGAAACCGGAGCACCTGGAGGAAACCCACACAGGGGAATGTCTCCACACATTCGAGGCTGGAATTGAACCCGGGTTCCTGGCACTCTGAGGCAGCATTGCTAACCACTGAGCCACCATGCCGCTGTATAGTAGTGGCTAATTCTTGTCCTTGCCCGACATCCATGACTAAATGCTCCCATCGGGGTTCAGTGAATCCCAGTCGGGCTCTTTTTCCCTCCAAGCCATAATGATGTGTGTTTGTAAGTGTAATTTTCCACTTCTATTTTCTCTCTTTCTTCACTTCCCCCAGGAGCGGCGGGAAAGTGCACAAGTGACCATTCCAGGAAATTCTTCTAAAATTCCTGCTTCAAACAGGCAATCTCCTACCAACTCGAATGAAAATGCAGCGGACCAAGTTGACCACAAAAAGGGAGGGAACAACCAACGTCGAACCAATTCCAACGGCCGCTCAAAGTATGGATTTCGTAGCAGAATTTAGGGAACAGGAGCTTGGGTGCCAAATGCAGGTTGAACCTAGTTGAATTAATGCACTAGTAGTTCATCAGTCACGTTAACAAATTAGCATTTTCAATGTGCCATTTATGGATGTTGAGTGAGATTTTCAAAAAACATGATGTGTATGGTTTCCTTCTGCATTTGAAAGACTAGGGAAAATGGAAATATCAAAGTTGGCCCTTTAAGAGGTATTCTGTTGAGATTGGTGTTAAGACAGCTTGTTAGGCTGAAGTGGGGTGCCCACTGCCTTAGATACCCTAGGTGCATCTTATAATGGAAACAAGACCCACTCATGATATTTATATACATTTTATTTTTGTATAATATGGGAATGTCTCTGGCAAGGCCAGAATTTGTTGTTCGTCCTGATGTCATTGAACTGAGTAAGTTGCTAGGCCCTTTCAGAGGGCATTTAAAAGTCAACTAGATTTGCAGTGGATCTGGAGTCCAATTTAGGCCAGCCCTAGTAAGGATTGCAGATTTCCTTCTCTAAAGGACATTAATGAACCAGGTGAGTTTTTATAACAATCACCAATAGTTGTGTAATCACCATTAGACTAATTTTTAATTCCAGACTTTTGTAATTGAATTTAGATATCACCATCAGCCTCCTGGCTACCAGTCCAGTGACATTGCCACTGTTCCATCTCCTGCTGAAATGTGGTATCCAGAATTGTACACCATCCTTCAGCTGAGGCCTAAGTAGTGTCTTATAAAAATTCAGCATAACTTCTTTTCTCCTGTACAACATGCTTGTGTTAATAAAGTCTAAGATACTGTATGGGGTCAGAGAATTATAGAGGCCTACAGCACAGAACTCGCTTCCTCAAAAGGTGGTGAATATTTCCAAGGCAGTGGTAGGTGGATCCTTGATAAGGAAGGGTGTAAAAGGTTGTTGGGATAGGCAAGAATGTGGAGTAACCAGATCAGCCATGATCTTAGTAAGTAGCGGAGTAGGCCCAAGGGTCTAAGTCATAGAGTCATACAGCCCTTTGATCCAACCAGTCCACACTGACCATGTTCCCACAGTAAATTAGGCCCACTTGCCAGCGCTTGGCCCATATCCCTCCAAATCTTTTCTATTCATGTACTTATCCAAATGTCTTTTAAATGTTGTAACTGTATCTACATCTGCCACTTCCTCTGGCAGTTCATTCCACACGTGAACCACTGTGTTTAAAAAAGACATTGCCCCATGTATCCTTTTTAAAACTTTCTCCTCTCGCCTTAAAATGTGCCCTTTAGTTTTGAACTCTCCCACCCGAGGGAAAAGACCCTTGCTGTACTGCTAGTAATGTTTATAAAATAAACTGATGTATTTCTGAAGAAGAGTCATATCAGGCTTGAAATGTTAAGCCAGTTTCTTTCTCCACAGATGTTACCAGACTTAGAGTTTCTGTCGCACTGTGTTTTTATTTCTGATCTATTTCTCTTGCATTCAAAATGGATGATCTTGTACTTCCTCATGTTTAACTCCAACTGTTACTGTCTTTTGCCCTTAATTTATCGTTGTCTTATTGTAATTTTTTGCTCCCATATGCAGTTTTTACTGTGCTACCTAACTCAGTATCATTGGGGAACTTAGATATCCATCTCTCTCGTTCTTCATCTTGCAGCACCCTTCTATATCATAAGATGATGGCTTGCACTGTGTTGATAGACTCTGTTAAACATCACTTGGTGGTGCTAAGGAGCCCCATGGCAATTTCTGCCACATTTACTGCAGAGGAAGACTGTAGGCTGAGAGGGCACAAGCACAATTCACTGGCCTCTTTATTTCTTTTCTCTCTGGACACTCTTCTCAGCAGCTGAGCTTTTTGTTTCTGGTTGCCTTTTTAAAGCCCCTCCAAACTGTGCCTCCAGCACGGCAGATAGTGTTTGCCACCTTAATAGCTCACTTTCAGATGTTCTTGTAGCAGAGATGTAGCAGCCCAAGAGGTTGTGGCAAGTGACCAGTTCACTGTCCAGATCAGCATCCATCCAGTGAATATGGCCAAGCCACTGCAGGCATCATTGGCTTAGCAATGAGTGTACCCTGATCGAATCAGCATGCTGCAGCATATCTCAGTTAGGAATCTTGTCCCTGTCGTGAAATTCCAAGGATATGTTTGAGTCAGTGAAGCTATAATCGTTTTCTTTAGCCTGGCCTATGTTGTCGGGTCTCACTACTGCGGTAGACTTAAGAGCAATCGCAGTAACGATTTTGTACAAATAGGTTTTAACTTGACACAGTATGGATTGGGTACAGACCTCCTATTCAGAAATTGGCAATGTTTGCCAGATTTAGTCCTGAAATGCAAGTAGAATTCATACTAATTTCTTGATCACTCTGTCTAGAATGTGTCTACCCATCGCACCTATTAGGCCACTTGGTTAGATCCACATTTTAAGTTGGGCTTGTTTTAATTGAAGTTAACATATTCATCTGTCTTGCAAAAGTGCTGTACAAAATTGATTGATTCAAGTCACAATGTAGTTCTATTGATGATAAACTTTGTAATGGAAAATGTTTTTGCACTTGCAGGCGAGAACGGCAACTTTCTGTATGTAGCAATGAGGACAGTGCCCAACCATACAAGCTTATAAATTTCAACATGGGATCAACTGGAGGGTTCACCGTACACAGGGGAAAACTTATCGGTGAGGAACAATTTTAGCTGACTATTATACTTGCTCAGTGATATTTGAACATTTGATTGTTGACCCTTGGTTCTGGATTTGGTTGGTATGGTAGTAAATTAAGAGGTGAGAGGAAAATTTCTCATTTGTTGTCTTGTGACAGGTGAGAACGAGCAGTTGAACCGGTCAGTCTACTATGGCTTGGAAGAATTGACAGGAAATTTTGTGGTAATCTATGAATGGGTTCTTCAGTGGCAGAAAAAAATGGGCAAGTTCCTCACTAGTGAGGAGAAGGACAAAGTCGAGAAATGCAGAAAGCAGGTATTTATGCCTGTTTGAACAGGAAATCTGTGAATTTTGTTTGCATGATCTAGAGTACTGTGAATTACCACTAGTCTGATCAGTCTGATGATGTCTGATGTGAAAAATGGATAAATTTATCCTGAAGTAATATTCTGAAGTGGTAACTGGAGCAATACTATCAATTTCTGCACTTACCATTTGTGATGTTCACTATTATTATATGGTATGTGGGTATGCTAGCAAGGCTGAGATTTGTTGACCATCTCCAATTGCTCGAGTACTGATTAACTAT
The DNA here is from genome assembly GCF_004010195.1 of Chiloscyllium plagiosum. NCBI lineage: Eukaryota > Metazoa > Chordata > Chondrichthyes > Orectolobiformes > Hemiscylliidae > Chiloscyllium > Chiloscyllium plagiosum. The sequence continues at coordinate 86,735,655 of NC_057719.1, read as the reverse complement.
TTCAGAGGGCAGCTAAGAGTCAACCACATTCCTGTGGGTCTGGCATCGAATGTAGACCAGACCAAGTAAGCATGACAGATTTCCTTCCCCATAGGTTATTCATAAATCAGATGGGTTTTTTTTATGACACATGTTACAGTCGCCATTAATTTCAGTTTTTTTTTGCCATAGTGGGATTTGAACTCCTGTCCCGAGGCTGTTATAGTGGAATCCTGGATTACTAGTGTTTCACATTAACACTACATCATCAGCTCCCCTCTTGATGCCTTCAAAATAAAATTCCCCATTCTAAATTTCAGCTTGAAGTAAATACATTGAAGTAAATCTTATTTATTTGAAGTCCATTTTTATAGTCCACTGTGGTCATTCCCCTTCAGATAATGGCAAGGTGTTTAGCAGGTCTTTGGTGGCAATAAATGTGTTTGAGCACAGCTTTGTTGTAGCATTTGTATCCAATAAAAACTAATATGGAAAGTTTGTGTTTTATCATTTTTCTCTTGCTGCTGGATGGGTGTGTGCCTCAGATTTTGATCTCACCCGTTCACTCACCAGAGCAATTGGAATATTTGCTTTCTCCTTGCCTGTCCTCAGAGCATTTTAAGAGTGACCATATTATTTGGGACTGGCTTAGTCTAGGTCAGACTGAGTTGTTGAGGGACTTATTCCAAAGGCTTTGAGAAAGAACAGATTGGTGGTTGTGACAATCTAGGAACTTTCATGGTGATTTCTACAAACTTCATAATTTGCCATTGGTGGGATTTGTACTTGTGATTTCTGTGTTTTTCCTTCAATACCGTAACAACCACGTTTCTACAGCACATATCCCAACCCAGAGGGATGCTGTCAGGAGACATGACTGAATTTCTGCTTCTGTTTTTCTAGATCCAAGGTGCAGAAAGTGAATTTAACTCTTTGTTGAAACTGAGCCACTCTAACCTGGTGCGTTACATGACAATGTGCTGCAAAGAGAAGGAGAACTCCATTTTGGTCAACCTTCTTGTCGAGTATGTTAATGGTTCCAGCCTCTCGGATGCTCTGAACAAAGGGACACGTGTTGCAGTTGAGCGACTCCAGCACTATGCAGCACAGCTCTTGGCAGCCTTGGACTACCTCCATAATAACTCTGTGGTACATAAGGTCCTTAGTGCCTCAAGTGTTCTGGTAGATGGGGAAGGCAACGTGAAGTTGACAGATTACAGCATCTCTAGGCGGCTGGCTGACATTTGTAAAGAGGATGTGTTTGAACAGACTAAAGTACGATTCAGTGAGAATGCTCTGCCTTACAAGAGTGGTAAAAAGGGGGATGTATGGAGGCTGGGCCTCCTTCTGCTGGCTCTCAGCCAGGGCAGTGTTGTAAAAGAATACCCAATAACTGTGCCAAACAATCTGCCCAACGACTTTCAGGATTTCCTCAACAAGTAAGTTGCAGACTCTGATTCTGCTATACATGGTCTATGGGTTCTATATCTTGAGATTCTGTTAGAGGTGAGACTGTTATTTCCTAACTAGTGCCTAGTGCTTACACACAATTCTGTCACAACAGGACCAATATTGCAAGTGCATCAGTTTCCAACCTCATGGTCCAACTAAGTAATAAAAAAAAGCTCTGTGTAAAATCAACTAAATAATGAAATAGCTACTTTTAATTTCTCTTTTTTTTAAAAAATGTGGTTATCCCTTGCACAATGGGAAATGGTTTGTGAATGAAAACTTTGGAGTATTACCAGAAATATGAATGAAAGAAGAAATTCACACTTTTATAGTGCCTTTCACACAGGTTGTCTTGGTGGTACATTACAGTCACAAATATTTTTAAAATGTAGATTGTGATTTAGCAAATCATGAAGGTCAGTTGCACACAGTTAGGCTCCATAAATGGTGATACAGTAAAAGATTAATTAATCATGTTTTTTTTCTGAAAAGGGTCATTAGACACGAAATGTTAACTCCACCTTCTCTCCCCAGATACTGCCAGATCTCCTGAGTTTCTCTAACGATTTCTGTTTTTGTTTTATTTTCAGATTTCCAGCATCCACAGTTATTTCTTATGTTTTTAATGTTGGCTAAGATATGCAAAAGAACTCCCTGCCTATCAGGCAGTCCTCACCATTTAAAACATTCTTGCTGAACGGGTGGATTGATTCCAAGATATGGTTAATGTTCTCTGGTTTGTGGGAATAGGAGTTTTAGATTGTACCTAAGCAGGAAGTGTGTTAATGACTAGACATGGGTTGAAAATGCCCTGTTTCTCAGACTGATACCTTCATGTGACAGTGGAGCTTTATAACTGGCTTATGGGTAGTTTAAAAAAAAAACTCTATTCACTAAAACAGCTGGAGTATAAATCAGACATCCAGTTCCTTCACAAAGTAGATTATGTTGTGCTGGCTAACTCTGTTATTTTCTCTCTTTGGCTTTCTTTGTCCCTTTCTATTTGGGAAGCAGTTGACCTGTCCTTGGTGCTTTGTTGCAAGTATGGCTGAGGTTGGTACCTTAGTACAGGGGGATTTTTAAGTGAGAATCCATATCCAGATGTTGATCTATTCTGTGTTACACAACTATCAGAATTCTAGCACATTAAAATGAGCGCTGCATCTTCATCTCTCCGTTGTCTCAATACAAATGTTCTTCAGGAAGGAAACCAACGCTTTAAAAAAACTTAAGTCCCCTTAAAAAAAGGTGTTTTATGTGGGAAATGGATGTTTCTTTCATTCAATTCATGTAAACAAATTGCCACTCATTGCTGTATCTGTAATAGTGCTTTCTTTGTGCAGCCATTTAGTTTGGATAATTCTATTAAGGGAGCTTCACAAGTTGGGTGAATATATGAAAGATTTCCTATATTTACCAATACAATTTTCTTAAAAACTTCGTTGTGACTTAGACACTTGAAGTTCGAATCATTCCCCTTAGGAACCTTGAATACCTTGTGTGACCTCTTAAACGAAAAGACAGACAAACATGGTTTGATGCCCTTATTCAAGACCAATTCTCAGTATGGATATACCTCGACTGTTTTCAGTCCTTCAGTTTCACACCTGATTTAGTGTGTGTATCTCTATCTCCTTACAGTGACTGGAAGTCCCTTTGGGTAGAATTAATTATGCAGTTTTCTCCCAGTCACGGTACAACTGAGTGGGAACATAAAGGCTGCAATTCATTGGCTCTCCAAAATGTCAGGCAGTGCCTAGTTCATCTCAGTGCATTGTCCTCAACTAAATATTCCATGTATACAGACTATGTGTATTCAACTATCGAAATAATTTAAGCATTGACCAAATAGAATATAATTTTCCTTAAGATCCTCTTATTCTGACCTCACCCCAGCCTCATTGATCTGTTGAGGATAGTGGTTTAGTTCAAAATAAAGCATCTAATTGAGTAAACTAATAAAGCTGTGGGCGGTTGTTGGTCATGGAGTAACTCACAATGTAACTTTTGTCAGATGATGTTTCTAACGTTGACATTTGTTGTAGATGTGTGTGCTTGGAGGATAAGGCACGTTGGAGTCCTCAGCAGCTGCTTGAACATTCCTTTGTGAAGCCCCAACTGGTACCTTCACCATCGACCTGCAATGAAGACAGTCGAGAAGGTGAGAGGTCTACCACCAGTACACCACATTAGAAGTTTTCCCTTACCCACCATAAAGTGGCGAGTGTCAGCAAAATCATTAGCCATGAAGAGCTTTCAGTTCTTCCAAGTTCTCTGATCTAGTACACTAGCTCTTTTGTAAAGACATTTCATTTTTATGAATAGCTTGGATTTTATTGATTATCTTGTTGATTATTGTAACATTTTGGATGTTTTCCTACTATCTTCCTTGATTACTAATTACCTGAATCATATGTTTTACATTTGTTTTGAAGCACTAAGTGATTCATTCTTCATTACTAATGTTGGCATTTTATACCACTTGGGATTTTAGAGGGTCAGATTTTAGGTTTTATGTTACATTTCCTAAACACTGCATTACTCCAGAACAAGGAACATTTCGTATTCCTACCTTTTGATTATTCAGGCATTCTAATTAGGGTTTCATTTTAGCACAGTTGGTAAATTGGGCATGTTCCCTGTATAGTGCTGCGTCCAATTTGTTTCTGTATGGTTACTCTCACTCACATTCTCTAGTAATCCCTCTACACACGCATCATTTAGGACCAGGAGTAGGTTGTTCATCCCAACAAGCTTCCTCTGCCATTCAATAAGATCCTGGCTGATAGGATTATAACTTTTCAACCCCTTAACAAGAATCTATCTACCTGTGTAATATTTCATCACCTTTTCAAGAGCAGTGTTCCAAAGACTCATGACCCTTTGAAGGAAAAAATGTTGACTTATTGCTGTTTTTAATGGATGACCCCTGATTTTCAAGCAGTTGTCACTAGTTCTATACTCCTTCATAAACGGAAATGTATTTTCTACGTTCATAGTGTCAGGACTGCTCAGGATTTTGTATACTTTAATCTATTTGTCTTTTGCTCTTCTAAGCTCCAGTGGTTTCAAGCCTACTCTGTCTATCCTTTTCCCATAAGACAACCTGGCCATTCCAGGTATTAGTCTAGTGAACCTTCCCTGAACAGCTTCCAACACATTTACGTCTTCCTTTAAATAAGGAGACCAAAACCGTGCACAATACTTCATTACAGTCTCACAAGTGCCCAGTGTAACTGAAACATAACTTCAAAGACTCAAAAATGTTTACAGCACAGAAGGAGGTCATGTATGCGCCGATCAGTAAAAAAAAAATCTGTCTGAACTAATCCTATTTTCCAGTTTTTGGCCCACAGCCTTGGAAGCTATAACAACACCAGTTGAATTTTAAATACTGCTTAAGTTTTGCAAGTGTTTTTGATCCAACCACCCTTTCAGGCAGTGAGTTCCAGACTCCCTCTGGAGCACCCTCTGAAAGAAAAGATTTTGCCTCAACCCTTTTCTTTGTATTCTACATCTTAAGTTAAATCCAGACCCCCAATTAATGTAAATGGATTATACTCCTCATTATTTTATACAACTGTCAGGCTCATCTTAACCTTCGTTGCTGCAAGAAAAATAATGCCCATTCCCTCTCTGTTTAATTTTTTCTGATATTTTTCAGTACTCTGCCCTAGTGTGTCTACTGCATTTTCCTTTCTCGTTGCGAAGACCATGCACAGTACTAAGTTATGGATTGTGTCCATATCTTCCAGGTCCGCTTGCATACAGGATAATGGGGCCTGCCCTTCCCAAGTTATTCTCTTGCTTTTTGTTTATTTAAAATTTTCTTCGAGTTTACTTATATTCTATATGCCAATATATCTTCTTATGTTCTCCCTTGGACTTTTTAATAGTAGTCTTGAGATTCTGCCATAGTCAAGCCATAAACTCTTTTTTTTTCTTAATCCTCATCTTTGTTTCTTGACATCTAGAGTTTTCTAGTCTTGGTCGTAATCTTTGCCTTTACAGGAATATACTTGTCCAGTACTCTTGCTATTTTCTTCATAAATGCCTCCCACAGCTATTTGCAGTTACATCTGCATGCAGTTGCACCCAGTCCACTTGGGTCAAATTGTATCTCGGCTTAGTAAGTTTAGCCCTTCCTGGTTTAGAACTTTTATTCCCGTCCCATCCTTCGCCTTTTCCATAAGTATCCTAAATTTAACTGAGTTAAAGTCAGTATCTTCTTTCCTACTATTGAGTACTATTCCACCTTCCTCCATCCCAGTTTTCCTGGATGCGATTTAAGAATCTTGTTCCCTTCCTACCCTACACGCTAGAACTATCCCAGTTGTTATTTAGACAGTTAAAATCCCCTACTATTTCTGCAATATTATTCCTACACTTCTCTGAGAGAAATGTGATTACATATTTGATTCTCTGTCTGATTGTTTGGGTGTCTATACTACACACCCAACAGCATGCTTGCTTTTTTGTGGATTTAATTTCTATCCATATGGCTTCATGTGATGATACTTTCAAGATATCGCTCCTCCTCACTGCTATTCCTTGATTAATATTGCAACACTCCCATTCTATTCTCCTTTGTATTCCCTGCATTTATATTCAATTCCCCTTGTGATAAATGATAACATTCTATTAGCATTCTGAGTTACTTGACCTGCATAATAACCTTTGGCAATTCATGTTTGAGGGCACCCAGAATATTCTGCATCTGAACTCTGCAATCTCTTACCATTTGGATAATATGCTTTTTTACACTACTTGTCAAAATCTGAGTTTCCAAATAGTATTTTTTTAATTCACTTGTGGGAACTGGTTGTCATTGGCTGGCCAGAATTTATTGTCACTCCTTAGATGCCTTTGAACTGAGTGGCTTGCTGGGCAATTTCAGAGGACAGTTGAGAGTCAGCCCTACTATTGTGTGTCTGGAGTCACACGTAGGCCAGATGAGGTGAGGATGGCAGATTTTCTTCCCTGAAGGACACGAGTGAGCCAGATGGGTTTTTCTCATAATCAGCAATGGGTTTCATGGTTATCCATAGATTTCGTAATTCCAGATTTCTTTCTAATTTAATTCAAATTCCACTAATGTGGCAGGATTTGAACCCAGGTCCCTAGAATATTAGTTGAGTTTCTGAATTAATAATTTAGTGATGATATATTTAACACATCCTTTCCAACTCGCTCGATGTCCAGTATCTTTTTGTCACCTCCTTGTGTCCTCTTCACAAGTTGCTTTCCTAGCTATCTTTGTATTGTCGGCAGATGTGGCATCAATGCCTTCCGTTTCTTCGTTTAAATCAATTGTATAAATTTTAAACCGTTTAATTCCTTTTGCTGATCCTTGCGACTGCTTGAGAGTAGGAGTAGCAGTGGAAACTGGTGAATTGGAAGGTTTATGTGGGGAGGTCAGAGTGGAGAGCTGGCAAGCAGGATAGGCAGTGAGCAGTTATGTTCAGCAGGGAAAGGATGAGCAAAAGAAGTGACAATGGGCACGTCATTGAGGGGAAAAAGCAAGGGGGAGAGGTGGCAAGCCAGGAGAAACTTTAGAGCTAACAAGTTGTCAGGAGTTAGTAAGAAGATGTTTTTGGATCAGGGAAGACAATAGGTTTTTAATATAAAAATTGCAGGTCAGGAACATTACCCATCTTTAATCCAAATTTTCTTGTAGAAAAATTGTTTTCCTTTAGCAGATTGTTGTTTAGGAGCACATTAGGATTGCTAAATGAGAGGAAGCTGTAACTGTATAATGAACTGTATAAAATTCCACTTTATTTTTCATTCCCATTTGTTATGTACACCTCACTAATGGGGCTCATTTTCCTGTCACCAGATTCAGCAGGTGGAACAGATTGTGCAGAAACTGTTATCCCAAACAGCCAGATCCTCACTGCGTCTCTTTACACAGACACCCAGAAGCAGCTATCGCGTTATTACAATGAGTTTGAGGAGCTGCAGCTTCTGGGGGAAGGTGCCTTTGGAGCTGTCATCAAGGTACCTAACTTGTGCAACAAAATTCTGAACTGTCCCCTGCACAATCTCTTGGAACACTGTCTCTTCATATGTAAAACACTGGTTTTAAAATGTGTCTGATCACAGTGCCCTGTTTCAAAAATAAAGTTGGCGCAAGAGTCAATTATTTTTACTATATTTCCATTCTCCTCTCAGTGGGAGAGTTGCTCAGACAGAATTACTGATGAACCTAAATTGTTAATTAGTTTCACTCTGAGTTAAAGTTTGACTCCCCATTTGTTGTATAGGTACAACATAGAATTATATAGAATGTACAGCACAAAGTGTGCTTTTTGACTCAGCTGTGTTTATGCTCCACACAAGCTTCCTCCCATCCAGTTTGTCTAACCATATCAACATATTGTTCCGTTTGTGTCTCTGGTTTCTCCATTTTTTTAATATATCTTTCACATCATACGATTGTACCAGCTCATTTTGCAGACAATACTTTTAAAATATAATGGTGATTGTTAGGCAGGCAGTCATAGCATTATCATAATTGTCTAGTTAATAGTTGATTTTGTGAAGTTGGTTTTGGAATGAATAGAAACATATGCTACAATGGCTGTTCAGCTCATCATGTTTACACTGGTCTTTGAAGGAACTGTCCAACTTGATTCACACTTTTGCTCTCCTCATTATACTGCAAATTTGGAATAATTTTAGCCTGGGCACAAAGTTCTGCTGCACATAGATCAGTGTTGAGAATTGACAAGGTCTTCATTTAATGTTGTAGAAAAAAATATCTCAATTTTCTTTTGTGTTGTGCAGTGAAGTAATGGCACAAGTTGTGTACTCAAGTATTCTGCCATATTCAGGAGCAACAGTACTACTGTTGAACCAAACTTATGCACACCAATATGAATTTATATGGTATTTTTTAAATTGGAAAACCTTTCCCAAAGAAAAATAAATTAATTGAAGATTTAAGGAAGTACCCAGCATACATTCAAGTGAAGCATGAGTTGGTGCTTTTAGGAGGGAAACCTGAGTACAAGTGGGTGGAGAAAAACAATCAGCATTAAAATTATCAATTTTGTGTACCTGATGTGTTAAAATGGCAGTAGGCATTGACAAACTGCTTTCACCCCATCCTCATAAAGTCATTGTCATAGAGATGTAGAGCACGGAAACAGACCCTTCGGTCCAACTCGTCCATGCCGACCAGGTATTCCAACCCAATCTAGTCCCACCTGGCCCATATCCCTCCAAACCCCTCCTATTCATATACCCATCCAGATGCCTTTTAAATGATGCAATTGTACCAGCCTCCACCACTTCCTCTGGCAGCTCATTCCATACACGTACCAGCCTCTGCGT
>NC_057719.1:86686863-86726829 GCF_004010195.1 Chiloscyllium plagiosum | reverse complement strand
CCAATGTCCTGTAGAGCCACAACATGACCTCCCAACTCCTGTACTCAATACTCTGACCAATAAAGGAAAGCATACCAAATGCCTTCTTCACTATCCTATCTACCTGCGACTCCATTTTCGAGGAGCTATGAACCTGCACTCCAAGGTCTCTTTGTTCAGCAACGCTCCCTTGGACCTTACCATTAAGTGTATAAGTCCTGCTAAGATTTGCTTTCCCAAAATGCTGTACCTCGCATTTACCTAAATTAAACTCCATCTGCCACTTCTCAGCCCATTGGCCCATCTGATCAAGATCCCGTTGTAATCTGAGGTAACCTTCTTTGCTGTCCACTGCACCTCCAATTTTAGTGTCATCTGCAAACTTACTAACTAAACCTCCTATGTTCATATCCAAACCATTTATGTAAATGACAAAAAGTAGTGGACCCAGCACCGATCCTTGTGGCACTCCACTGGTCGCAGGCCTCTGGTCTGAAAAACAACCCTCCACCACCACCCTCTGCCTGCAACAGCCCTCGATACGGTCAACCTTTGTGTCATTGGTAAATTTACTCATCCAACCAAGTCATTTATAAAAACTACAAAGAGCAGAGGCCCAAGAACAGAGCCCTCTGGGACACCACTCACCACTAACTTCCATGCAGAATACTTTCCATCTACAACCACACTCTGCCTTCTGTCAGTCTCTCTGAATCCAGAGAGACAAATCTCTCAGTATCCCATACCTCCTGACTTTGTGAATGAGCCTACCATGGGGATCCTTATCAAATGCCTTGCTGAAGTCCAAAAACAGCACATCCACTGCCTGACCTTTGTCAACCTGTCTTGTCACCATCTCGAAGAACTCAAAAAGATTTGTGAGGCATGACCTGCCCCTCACACAGCCATGCTGACTGCTTTAATCACGCTATGCTTTTCCAAATAATCATAAATCCTTTCCCTCAGAATTGTTTCCAAAACCTTACTGACCACAGACGTAAGACTAACTGGTCTGTAATTGCCAGGGGTTTCTCTATTACCCTTCTTGAAAAGAGGAACAACTAGAGAAAAGAAGGTTTAGGGGTGACTTGATTGAGGTGTACAAGATGATTAGGGGGTTAGATAGGGTCGACAGTATGAACCTTTTCCCGCGTATTGAGTCGGGTATTACAAGGGGGCATAGCTTTAAATTAAGGGGGGGTAGATATAGGACTGATGTTAGGGGTAGGTTCTTCACTCAGCGAGTCGTTAGTTCATGGAATGCCCTGCCAGTAACAGTGGTGGACTCTCCCTCTTTATGGGCATTTAAGAGGGCATTGGATAGGTATATGGAGGATAGTGGGTTAGTGTAGTTTAGGTGGGCTTGGATCGGCGCAACATCAAGGGCCCAAGGGCCTGTACTGCGCTGTATTCTTCTATGTTCTATGTTCTATGTTCTATTCGCCTCTCTCCAATCCTCCGGTACGATTCCCGTGGAACGTGAAGAAGCAAGATTTTCACCAGCGGCTTAACAACCTTCTTTCTCGCTTCCCAGAGCAACCGAAGATAAATCTGGTTTGGCCCTGGGGACTTATCAATCTTAATGTTTGCCAAAATTTCCAGCACATCAACTTCCTCAATCTCGATCTGTTCAAGCCTGTTTCCTAGCTCCTCAAAATTCTTATTCACAACAAGGTCCCTTTCCTTTGTAAAAACCAAAGCAAAAACTCATTAAGGGCTTCCCCTATCTGCCCAGACTCTGCGCACAAATTCTGTACGCTATCCCTGACTGGCCCTACCTTCTCCCTGATCATTCTCTTATTCCTCACGTATGAGTAAAATGCATTTAGGTTCTCCCTAATCCTTCCTACCCAGCCTTTTTAATGTGTGCCCTCCTGGCTCTCCTCAGTCCATTTTTGAGCTCCTTTGATCCAAATAATATTAGTTTCACCAGTTTGTAATCAGAAATCGGCAAGAGGAGTGCTATAAGTTATCATATGAAATTACTGTAATTCATTGAGTTTTTTTCTTTATTCATTTCGAGATCAATTGAGCTTTTGCTAATGATACGGTATTTTGGACTGTAGCATGAATTTGAGCCCTTCAACGGTGGTATCTATGTCATCGTCAACTCCATAAATTTAACCTTAAAAATGGTCTAAAAGGTTTGATTTTTACATGAGTATGTACGGTACTAATCCATTATTTTGATATACTATTTGACATGAATCACAATGTCCCTATAGACATGTGATGGTTCCTAAGCGTTTGCAAATGTTCATCTCCTGCAAAATTCTGAGGGCTTGATAAATTATATTCTCTCCTATCCCCTGGATAGATATTTGCTTTGACCATTTTATATGGTTGTCTTAAAAACAAACTGTTCTTTATTGTCGTCTTCAATATCATGCATTCTTATGCCCTTAAATAGATATTTAAATTCAGCACTTGCTTGATTTCAGGTGAAGAATAAATTAGATGGCTGCTATTATGCTGTTAAACGCATCCTGGTGAATCCTTCCAGTAAACATTTCCGTAGAATAAAGGGTGAGGTGACATTGCTATCACGCCTGAACCATGAAAACATTGTAAGGTACTACAATGCTTGGATTGAGAAACATGAAATTCAGCCTGCCTCAAGCCCATCCTCCGAAAACATGCCAGAGACTCCACCCCAACCTGAGGCGGATTATCAAAAAAAGCTAATGATGTCTGATGACATTGAAAAGAATGCCCCACCCCCTGTCACGACCAGTTCCGTGGAATGGAGCACATCATGTGACAGATCATCGAGCGTTAAATGCACTGAGAGAGAGTCGAGTGATGAGGATGATGATGAAGAGGATGTATTCTGCGCATCATTTTTGTAAGTATGAACCAGATTTCCGTGATAGCTAATACATTTGGACCTAATTGGCTTTTTGGTTTGGGGTACTATTTGCAAGCTATTTCAAATAGCAAATGTAGTGCAAGCCCAGAGATTCAGTGGAGATTCAGGACCAGTCTACTGTTCCATTGTTGTGTTCTCCTCAGGATAGTTTCTTTCCTGTCCTGAAGATGTTGACTGATGCTGTATTTGGATAAACAGATAACTGCAGCCCTCCAATATTTCACCCAGATGAATCTGGATAATGAGTGCTGAGGACCATTTTAGCTGAAACTTTTCAGCTGAGGCTAATGATATCTTTGCTTGCAATGCATGTGCATACTGTCCTGTAGGCGTCACTGAGTATAGAGCAAGAGCATTGACTGGGCGATTTTTATAAAAGGAAGAACAAGGCATAAAGTTATGCTCTCAATTAATTATCTTAAGTATTTGCATTGCTCAGAATCGCACCATAGTAAACATTGGGACGTGGGACCAAAAACTTGAGTTGGATTTTAAGGAACATCTTAAAGACAAGGTTGAAAAAATATTAAGTTTAGGGAGGGAACCCCAGAGCTTTGGCATAGATGCCTGACTGCCAATAGAGGATCAAAAGAAAGTGGCATGCAAAGAGGGAGGAACTGGAGAAAAGATGGTGTTTGAGGAGGGTTGTAAGACTGGATGAGATTACAAATGTAGGGATGAACAAGATTCTGAAAGGATTTAAAAATAAGGATGTGCTTAACCTCATGGAGGATGGAAGAGTGGAACACTAACTACAAGAGCTCTAGCTGTCTGACCAAAGAAATAAAATGGACTGAGAGAGGCTGGGTTTTTACTATGGAAAGGATAATCTCCATACCAAGCAGATTGTAGTATGCATCACCTTCCTTTCATTTAACAGGTAGCAACGCTTAACTTGTTTAAGCTCATAGAACACTGGCAGGTCAGAAATAATGAAAGTTAGGGATCCCCTAGTGTCTGCTTGCTGAAGTTACCATGTTTACAAATGAAGTGCATTAGCTGCTTCTCCTGCTTGGACTGTTCTTTCAATTTGGGCATTGTTTTGGATGGTACATTGAAACAAAGGTCTGTCCTTTCTTGCCTCTGATCAAGATCAGGTAGGGACTAAACCTGGCATCAGTCTAGATTTGTGTTCCATTTCTATGTGATGGAAAGCTGCTTGCGGAAACCAGTGTGGAGGATACAAAGAGGCCGCAAAGAGATACAGATAGGTGAAATTAATGGTCAACAAGGTGGCAGATGCAGCATAATGTGACGTTATGCCTGAGATGGGAGGTGTGCTTTGTCTGTCTTTGGTCCCATTACTCCACGGATCGTAACGTAAATTTTACTATTTTACACTGTTTCCGATATGGCAAATCTTATGCTTTCTCTGTATTAGACTAGGATTAAAAAAATCCATCATCTAGGTTTCTTTAAACAGCAGAAAATTATTCATTTTATTGTGAAATAAAACTTTAATGAAGATGCAAAACAGGCCAGCATACTGTTTGTAAAATGAAAGTTTCAGTGTTTATTCCCTCGATTTTCCAACACATGCATATATCTGATAAAAGAAAATATAATCAGATTTCTTTCTACAAAGATTCGCTGTTTTAAAAAAATAACACATTTAGCCAATAAGTCTTGGTTCTTGAAATGGTCACCATGGCTGTTGGTGTGACATGCTGGTGCACAGGTGCATGTGGTGTAACTGTGAATATTTGTAGATGCAGTCAATGAGGAAATAATGACGAACTCTTTCAGGGGCTTCTCACATGGCAGTACCGAGACCAGCACTCCAGATTCCACAAAAGGATTCATTTTCAGAAACCATAGAGTTGAGCTGGGAACCATTTCTACTTTAGTAGGTTTCTCCCCAGTTGCCCCAAAAATTATCTAACATAAAAACTGGAACCTGACTGTCATAAACTGAGGCAAGTGATCTCCAGTAAACAAGTGGTTATCGCCAGATGTGTGACTGATCTGATTGTGGTGTCAGCTCCGTTTTCATGTCTATGCACTCTTTCTGCCCCCCCCCCCCCCAAAAAAAAGAAGACCCAGTGACAATGCATAAGAATCTGTCTTACTGAACTTTGAATATATTCCATAATTCAGTCTCTACTGCCAATTAGGGAAGAAAATGACCAAGATTAATGATCATCTGAGAAAAGTTAATCTTTTGCCTCAGTCTTACATGGGCGATCCCGAATTTGTAAACTCTGGAGTCCCTCTACAAAAGCATGCTCAGCATCCACCCTCTCAAATCTACTCAGGATTTTATGTTTCAATAAAAACATCCTTCATTTTTCTAACTTTTTTTGAATATCAGCCCAACTTGCTTAACCTTGTAAGATAACCCTTTCATCTGTTGAGTGAACCTTCTCTGAACTGCTTCAATTGCAGTTGTTTCCTTCCTTTAGTAAGGAAGCCTAATGTGGATTCAGTAAAGCCCTGAATAGCTTCAGCAACACTTGCCTACATCTGTGTTCTATTCTCCTTGCAATAAATACCAACATTCCATTTGCCTGCCTGTCCAGTTGCTGTTCCTACATACTAATTTTTTCATGTGATTCATGTACTTGGACACCCAGATCTCTCTCTGGCAGAGATATAGGGAACTTGGAACCATGCAGGATTTCAATCAGAGGATGATACCTTCAATTGAGGTACAGGTCTAACCATGTTCCTCAATTTGTCTCACCTCCCATTGTCCACCCCATCTAGCTTCCTCCAAACCCCTTGACTCCCCCTCTACTCCAGCTGCCCATCACCTCCAGTGCCCACTGACCACTCTGACAACCTCCTGCCCTGTTGCCCCGATTCAGTCAATGGCGGACTGATGATGAAAGAAAAAATACGCATTAGACAATCTTCAAAAGAGAAGAAAGGTAAACCTGCCTCCTTTTGGGGCTAGCCCTTGACAAACTTGTCGTAAATGATCTGGGCTTTGAGCACAAGTTTGGAGCTGGTCTTTGTGTTCTTGTAGTCCTCACAGGCGGGACAGAAGTAAATGTTTTCCTTGTTCAACATTGTTAAGGAAGACTTGGAATGAAGCCATTCCACCTGGAAAGGGAGAGAGAGAGAATTTGATTCTGCTTCCATGTGAAGGATCTGTCCATTCCCACTCTTACAACCATTTGTAAATCAGACCCCCCACCCACCCCACACCCCAAATCCCAAATTGCAATTTGAGCACAGAAGGTGCTGGGTAGAGAATAGCATTGCAATATTGTCACTGGTCTAGTCATCAAAAGACCCCAGGCTAATATTCTTGGGACCTGGGTTCAGATTCTAGCACAGCAGCTAGTGGAATTTAAATTCAGTTAATAAGTCTGAAATTGATAGCTTTCATTACTAAAACTAGCTATCGTTGTTAATTGTACAATCCCCATATCTGGTTCACTAAAGTCCTTCAAGGAAGAAAATCTGCCCTTCTTACCTGGTCTGGCTTCCGTGTGAAGCCAAACCCGCAGTAATGTGAGGATTCAGAAGAGATATACCAAGATGTTGCTGGAAATGGAAGGTTTGAGTCTTGGGGGAGAGGCTGGGGCTTTTTTTCACTGAGATGTAGGAGGTTAAAATGTGACCCTAAGAGGTTTATAGAATCATGAGGGGTATAGAGAAAGTGATTGACAGGTGTCTTTTCCTGAGGGTGTGGTATTTCAAGACTAGGGAGCATATTTAAGGTGAGGGGGAGAAAGATTTTTTTAAAAAAAGCACAAGGGGCATTTTTTTTACACAGAGGGTGTGGAATGAACTCCCAGAGCAAGTGGTGGATACAGGTACAGTTGCAACTTTTCAAAGACATTTGGATACGTACATGAATTAAGAAATATTTGGTGGGATAAGGCCAAGCACAGACAGGTTTGACTCGTTTAGTTTTGGGACTATGGTCAGTATGGACTGGTTGGACTGAAGGGTCTGTGTCTGTGGTGTATGACTCTGTTTCACACATCATTTATTCTATTTTGCGAAAGTACAAATGGCATCATGTTAATGGAGAAGCCATTGTGGATGCTGAGGAGAGTAAAATGTGTAGTGGCTGTGGGTATGACACTAGAAGCATGGCACTTATCCATGGATTCCATCAACAAGCACATTGACCTAGATCCAATTTACCTGTCACTATAACGAACAAAGGAAGTAGCAGGAACAGGACCAAATAAATTCCAGAAGATGCAGTACAGAAGCGCTTCACAGGAGGCTCCAAAGCACTGAAGATGTCATCTAGACAGGGGACGAAACGTCTGCAAATCAACTTGTCAGCTTGACAAACATATCCACAACCACGACGACTGGCACCTGAGCTACAAATTTTACACAAACCTTGAAGAGTGAATAGTTGAAAGACAGACATTTTAAGATGAAACTAAATGAATGTATTACTATGATCTATTTTGGCAATCAGCATACAAATGGTCAATGAATGCTGGACCATTAAATTCATGACCATTAGTGTCTATCTCTGGGATGTGTGCAACATCTAGTCTATGGGGTAACAGTAATGGAACAATATTTACATTGAACATAAATTGCACAAGTGGCATGGGATTAACTATGATGAGTGCTTATTCCACTGCTCCTATTTTATGATTTAAATATAACATTTGATGTGATGAGAAACAGTAACACTAGTCTGACCAGCAGAAATTCAGATGGCATAAATGTAGAATGTTGCATTAACTTTTGCTCACATTTTGTGCAGTCTAGATGAAACAGTGTACCCATATCAGTGTGTTGGTGGCGCTCTGTGCCACATTGTACAATGTAACACTCTTAAATGTAGTGCTGGAAGGGCAAAGCTAGTCATTTGGTGTTGAAGGTTAACGTTTCATCTGAGATTCTCAAACTGATCACATTCAGAACAAGCATTAGTGTAGACTCGGCCAATACAATCCAAGATTTGGGGTTTTATTTCTGATTAGGGTAATCTTTACCTAAAAATTCCAGTTGATAGGATCAGATTGGACAACTGGTTTATAATTTGCCTGATTTTAAATATCCTTTTGAAGTTGTTCCATCTGATTTTAAATAACTTTGGTTCTATTTAACATTCGTGACTTAGACTTTTGAAAACAACACTGCTGACACTTAAGAAATTCAAAAGAATTGTGAACATGGATCTAACAAACAGAATTTCTAACCATATAAGCAGAAATATTTTATTCTTTGCTTAATCCTGACCTTTGGATTTAAGGTGTTCAACGCCCTATGCCTTTAACTTTATATATTGCAAGTCCATGTAAACAAGTCATGATGTCTTTGGATCACCTTTCTTTTCTACTAATTCACGGGGTAAGGGGGTCACTGGCTAGGCAGCATTTATTACCATGATCTTATTGAATGGTAGAGCAGACTTGCAGGGCATGCAGCACTTCATTGTCCCTATGGCTGCTGTTAACCACTGTGTGTGTACACAGTGACTTCCCCCTGCACAGCTGTGTACTTTATCTGCTGGGTCATGTACCCATCAAGTCAACACAGCAGATAGAATTCCACATTCTAACCTTTGCTTTGAACTACTTAATAAAAAGAAATAAGGCTGTAATAAAAGAAGTACAATGACAAGAAACTGCTTGATTTGGCACAGTACAGCAATACATGTACTTGGAATTTTGAAATTGTAATTGGTAAACTGCTTTGAAGATATTGTTATGATTAAACTCATGAAAGTTTTGGGCTTCTTTATGGAATAGAATCCCTACAGTATGGAAACAGGCCCTTCCACCCAACAAGTCCACACTGACCCTCCGAAGAGTAACCCAGCCAGACCAATTCCCCACTGTAATATCCTGTTTTACCTCTGACTAGTGCACCTAACCTATGCATCCCTGAACACATGGACAATTTAGCATTGCCAATTCACCTAACATGCACATCTTTGGATTGTGGGAGGAAACCCACGCACGCATGGGGCGAATGTGCAAACTCACACAGTCACCCAAAACTGGAATTGAACCTGGGACCCTATCGCTGTGAGGATGCATTGATAACCATGCTGCCCATTGGTGGGGAAGGAGATAGTTGGTCAATTTTAAGTTCGCATTTCAGCTTCTTAATTGTTAAGACCAACATTGCACAGAATTTTATATCAAATGTATTCTGTTTCTACAGACCAGCTGACATTTATTCAGACAGTGACATTGTCTTTGAGAATGGCAGTGGCAACATCAACAACAACCCTGCGGTGAGTAATCAGTATATTACTTGCAAATAAGCAGCTTGGCTCAATTTGGAAGTCTCTACCTGAGTAAAAAGGTGTAGGTTACAGCCATTACATTGCTTTGATTCTCTTGTACAGCTTTTCGGTTATTCTCTGGAACTCTTTGTGGATTATGATATCTAAAGACATTGTTCAGGAATAAACTGAATCTGATGGCATGAAGGAGCGCTCAATAGTCTATTGAGAATCTAAAACTCCCTGTTTTCCTGGCTACCAACTGATATTCGGCTTTCTTCACACTGTTGCACTCGGTACCTTTTCCCATTGTTATACCTATTGAAATTATCAGTCATATACAAGCTAGGACTGGAGATTCAGTCCTACAATTGATTCAGTGCCTTTGGTACTTGGTTTGAATGCCTGGGCAGAGCAGCAGAAAGTCATTGGGTTCTGTTTATTGCCAGAGCAGGCATAAATGAGTCATTTCCTGGATAGCAAGCTGTAACAAGTGATGTGCCAAAGTGGGCACATCAGTGCTGGGGCCTCAACTTTTCATCCAAGTCATTCATATAAATAGTAAAGAGACTGAGGTATGGTTGCTAAATTAGCTGATGATTATAAGATAGATAGGAAATTAAGTTGTGAAGAAAACATAATGTTGCTATAGAGGGATATTGCTAGGTTGAGTGAGTCGGCATAGAGCAGGCTAATAGAGTAAATTATGAGAAAATGTGAAATTTGACTGAAGAATAAAAGCATCTCCAAATGGTGAATGATTGCAGAGCTCTGAGATGTGGAGGGGTTTGGGTGCCCTAGTGCATAAATTGCAGCAGGTACAGCAAGTAATTATGTAAACTATTAGGGGAATTGAATACAAATGTTAGAGAGGTAATGCTTCAGTTCCACAGGTCATTAATGAGATCATAGCTGGAGTGCGATGTACAATATTGGTTTCCTTACTTCTGGTTTGGAGCAATTCAAAGATTTGTTGGACTAACACCTGGAATGACTTTTGAAGAAATATTAGACAGTCTCGGGGTGCTGGCAGACGGTGGGGGGGTGGCTAATGTTGTGCATTTATTTAAGAAAGGCTGTCACGAGAAGCTTGGGAAATATAGATCGGTCAGTCTGACATCGGTGGTAAGTTGGTGGAGGGGGTTTTGAGAGATAGGGTTTACATGTATTTGGAGAGGCAAGGACTGATAAGGGCTAGCTGGCATGGTTTTGTGTATGAGAAATTGTATCTCACAAAATTAATTGAGTTACTTGAGGAAGTAACCAAAGAACTTGATGAGAGCAGAGTGGTAGACGTGGATTGCACATATTTTAATAAAGCGTTTAGCAAGGTTCCGCCTGGTAGACTAATTAATAAAGTTATATCACATAGGTTTCAGGGAGAGCTTGCCAATTGGATATAAAATTGACTTGATGGTACGATGTGGTAGAAGATGTTATTTGGACTGGAGACCTGTAACCAGTGATGATCCACAGGGCTCGGTGCTGGGTCCGCTGTTGTTTGTCATTTATATAAATGACTTGGATGAGAACTTAGGAAGCATGGTTAGTAAGTTTGCGGATGACACCAAAATTGGTCACATAGCCACCAGTGAAAAGATTGATTTAAAATTACAAATGATCTTGATTAATTGGGCCAATGGGCTGAGGAGTGCAGATGAAATTTAATTTGGTACAATGCAAGATATTGTAAAACTAACCAAGACAGGACATTTCTACAGTTAATAGTAGGCCCTGAGTAGTGTTGTCAAACAAAGAGACCTCGGGGTTCAGGTACATAGTTCTTTGAAATTTGCATCACAGATAGACAATGTAGTTAAGAAGGCGTTTAGCACACTTCTCTTCGTTGCTCAGACCGTTGAGTATAGGAGTTGGAATGTCATGTTGAGGTTGTACAGGACATTGGTGAGGCCACTTTTGAGTACTGTTTGCAGGTCTTGTCACTCTGCTATAGGAAGGATATTTTTAAATTGGAGAGGGTTTCTGAAAAGATTTACCAGGATGTTGCTGGGATTGCAGGATTTGAGTTATAAGGAGAAGCGGATGGGCTGGGACTTGTTTCGTTAGAGTGTAGGAGGTTGAGGTGTGACATTATAGAAGTTTATAAAATCATGAGGGGCATGGATAAGGTGAATAGCAAAAGCCTTTTCCATCAGGTGGGGTTCAAAATTAGGCAGCATACTTTTAAGATGAGAGAAGATTTAAAAGGGATCCAAGGGGTAACCTTTTCACATAGAGGATGGTTCATTTATGGGATGCACTGCCAGAGGACGTGGTGAATGCAGGTATGGTTATGACATTCAAAACATCTTTGGACAGGCACATGATAGGAACGGTTTAGAGGGATATGGGCCAAATGCGGGCAAGTGGGCCTTGTTTATTTTGGGCTACTCGGTCAACATGGACGAGTTGGACTAGAAGGCCTGTTTCTATGCTGTATGACTCTATTTAGAAGAGTAAGAAGCAGCTTGATTGAATCACACAAGATCTTAAGGAAACTTCACTGGGTGGATGTAGAAAAGATGTTTCCTCGTGTGGGTGAATCTATAACTAAGAGTCACCAGTTTAAAAATAAGGAGTTGTATATCTAAGGTAGAGATGAGGATTTTTTTTGGTTCTCTAATATTGGCATTGGAGGCAGTCCAAAAAATGTTCGCTTGATTGACTGGTATGGATGGATTTTCCTATGAGGCAAGGTTGGAGTATAGAGGAATGAGAAAAAACCTTTTATTGAAACATATCAGATTCTTAGGTAGCTTGACAGAGTAGATGTGGAGAGGGTTCTCCCCTTTGTGGGAGAGTCTCTCTGCTCCTAGACTCTTAACCTTAATTGTCATCTTAAATGGTTGCCCATTTGAGAGAGAGAGAGAGAGAGAGAGAGAGGAGGAATATTTTTCAGAAGGTAGTGAATCTGTGGAATTCTTTACACTGAGAACTGGTCAGGCTGTGTCATTAATTATATTTAGGGCTGAATTGGACAATGTTTTAATTGGTAAGGGAATCAAGTTATTTTGGGAAAAGGTAGGAAAATGGAGTTGAGGATTATCAGATGAGCTGTGATCTTATTGAGTGTCATTTAATTCAGTTGGTCAAATGGCTGACTTTTGCTCTTATGTCTTATGGTCTAAAATTAAACAGTTAATGAAATCACAGTATTTTCTTTCAGGTTTTTGAATAGCTACTTTTGAATAGGGTTGGCAGCAACTGTTAAAATCAGAATCCAAAGTATACTATTGAGTTGCATAGGAAAAGTTTAATTGATGGTCCAAATGAACCGATCTTAGTTGGCTGCATCTTTGCTGAGGGAGAGCCTTTCGTTTGTGATCACAATTTAGAGGCCCCTATGTGCATGTTTATTGAACCTGTCACTGAGCCTAGCCAGGATGGCCTGCACAACTGAACGACCTCTTCCTTTCTTCTTATATGCTTGTGTGAAAATAATTTCCACTTTCATGTGGCAAATGAAGGCTTCTGGCATGTTTGATGTTGTATACTGGTGGCTGATGGGAAAGGTGAAGGTAGCAAAAATTCTATGCTTAATATCTGTATTCCTAAGATTGGTTGTTGCCATGGCTCATTGTCTGTAGGCATGTAAAGTACAATTCCAACTCAAAATGAGCCCTGATTAAAACCATTTCTATTTATAATTTAAAATTGTTTATTATGGTCCAGGTTATGCTCTTTGTCCCCTTTTGGGCACCATCTTATAATGATGCTGTCTCTCTCCTTTAGGACTTCCAATGCACTGTTGACTTTTCATCCTTTTCTGAGCTGGTATGTCAATGCAGTCAGTGGTGTGACGTTTGAATGTTAATACTGGTTGAGGCATAAATCTGCATTTAAATTCAGTGCATTCCACACAATGTGTGATTGTGTCCCAAGTGGCTAGATCCCTTTGAAAAGTGGAAAAAATTCATGAAATTCTGCATCAGAGGCTTCCTGGATGTAGGTGTATATTTATATTTGAGTAGAATCATCAAGTTAAAATTTAAATTCCAAAAGGACAAGTGGGTTAGGGTTGCACGAGAGGTTAAATGTAATTTTTAAAAAATCGAAATAGGAATGGAATTCACCCAATTTTAATAGAGATGGAATGAATGACTAACTAACTAACTAACCCACTGATTGGATGTAGCTGGTCTTTGAATGCTTGGTCGTTCTGCTATAACGTGCGTTTGTTAATGCAAATTTGCGATAACACGATTGACTAATTGGGGGCACTGTTTCAAAAGTGCGAACTTTTAAAGTATGTATTGGTTATAACACAATTCCTGCCCCATTAGATGAAATGATGCTGCTATTACTTGATTTGCTTACAATGGGGTTGCACGAGAATGGACTGCCAAGTTATAGCAGAACTGACTGTACTATGAAGCTGCATACCTTCATTTTAAGTTAAAAATCACACAACACCAGGTTAAAGTCCAACAGGTTTAATTGGAAGCACGTTGCATTCTCGGGTTAGCTGTTAACAATGGTGATAGCTAGACAATATGTTGAAGGTGTTAGCCCCCTGTCTATGCTATGATGTTTAGATTGATTCTAATCTAAAAAGTGAGATAATGGAGTTTTACATGAATTCATGCAGTTTTTGAGCAAAGTACAAATTCACCCCATAAAATATATGCATGCATGTGGGACTTTGTCTGTCTGGGTTGGGGGTTGTGAGTGTGAGAAAGTGTATGTGTGTGTGTGTAGGAGTAGGAGTAGGAGTATCTGTGTGTGTATAGTGCAACGGTGGTCACCTGTAATGTGACATGAACCCAAGGTCCCGGTTGAGGCCCTCCCTGTGGGTACCAGAATCCTGGTGCTCCCTTTCTAATGGCAGTGGATCTATCTGCAGCACTTCAAGAAGGCAACTCACCACCACCTTCTCAAGTGCAACTAGGGCAGGCAATAAAATGCTGACACAGCCTGTGACACCCACATCCTATGAATGAACTTTTGCTTAAAAAAAAAGGTCTATGTAAACAAACGCTGCAGTTATGTTCCGTGGGATATTCAGGAAACTGGTTTGCAAGTTATCTTGTCCTCACAACAGTTCTATTGCCGAGAGCCTATCTCTAGTAAAAAGAAAACAAGCCCTGAATCATGCACTGCTGAAGAACACCATTCCATCTCGTGGATCTGCGCTGGCTCTTTGGAAGAGCTATATATTTAGTCCCACTCTCCAGCCCTTAGTCTTTCAAATATTTACTTTTCAAATATATATTCCAATTTCTTCTTGAAAGAGTTACTGGAAATGCCTCCACCACTCTTCCACCTAGTGCATAAAAGCAGTGTACCTCATTTTATTCTGGGACCGTTTGCTAATTGTCTTTAATCTAAGTGATCTACATAGAAATACAGAAGAGAGGAGCAGGAGTAGGCTATTTGGCCCCTGAAGCCTGATCTGCTAACCAATATGATCACAGCTGATTATTGAATTCAGTGCCCTAAACCTGCTCCTTCCCTATGTCCTTTGATCTCTTTAGTCACAAGAATGTTTCCATCCTTCAAGAAAACACATCATGTTTTGACCTCAACCACTTACTGCAGTTGTGAATTCCACATGCTCATCACTCTTTGATGAAGATATTTCTTCTCATTTCAGTCCGAACAGGTTTACCCCTTATCCTTAAAGAACGTCCCCTGGTTCTGGACTCCCCCCACCATCAGGCACAGCCTTCCTGCTTCTAACTGTCTAGTCCTGTTAGAATTTTATAGATTTCCATTAAATTCCCCTTCATTCTTCTGAACGTAAGTGAATTCAATCCTAACCAACTCGATCTCACCTGATACATAGTCCTGCCATTCCAGGAATCAGTTTGATAAAGCTTCAGTGCACTGTCTCTATAGCAAGAGCATCCTCTGCACACACTATTCCAGGTGTGGCTCCACTGATGCACTGTATAATTGCCAGAAGACATCCTTGTTCCTCTCATTACAAAGGCCAATATGCAGTTTGCCCCCTTTACTGCCTGCTGCACTTGAGTGCTTATTTTCAGCAGCCAAAAGAAGTGGTGGATGCTGGAACAATTATAGCACTTAAAGGCATCTGAATGGGTATATGAATAGGAAGGGTTTAGAGGGATATGGGCCAAGCCGCTGGCAATGGGACTAGATTAGGTTAAGATTATCTGGTCGGTATGGACGAGTTGGACTGAAGGGTTTGTTTCCATGCTGTACATCTCAATGACTCTATAACTGGTTCACAAGAACTCATTGAACATTCTCCTTGCTCAATTTACAGCCAATCAAGTAATGATCTGCCATTCCATTTTGCTACCAAAATGGATAACTTCATATTTATCCACATACGCTGCACCTTCCATGCCTTTGCCCACCCACACAGCCTGTATACTCACTTCGCATCACCTCTGCATCCTCCTTATGGTTCACTCTTTCATCCAGTTCTGTGTACTTCTGTAGGCTTTGAGGTACTACATTTAGTTTCTTCATCTACGTCATTAACATATATTGTGAATAGTTACTAAGCTTGTCATTAGAAACAGTTTCTCCTTGTCTGCTCTCTTAAATCCCATTAGAATTTTGAACACTTCTGTTGAATGTTTCCGTAAACTCCTCTGCTCTAAAGGGTTGGGCAGTGGGGGAGGGTGGGTAATGTAGAAAGAGAGGAAGGTTGTGGGGACGTGAGAGGAAAAGACAATGGGGGCTGGTTGGGTGGAGATGTATAATTGGGCGGTGACTTTTTTCTATTCCTCAGGATGACATAGTAAGAGAACTCAACTGAGATTTGTAAGGCCAAGATTTCAGACTTTTTGCTATTGTTATAATGAAGACACACTTTTATGATTTAAAAAAATCCTTCAAGAGCTGTGGGTTTTGTTAATAATGCTAACATGGAAAGCCTGGTCATTGTTACTAAATTTATAATGTCTTTCCTAGTCTGTACAACCATGGTGATGTTTGGGACCTGTTCTGAACCACAGGGTGATGCTTTGAACTTTGTCTAGGTTTCTCAGGAAAAAATCCAGAAAATATGTTGCAACGTGCCCCCTTTTCCCCAAGTAGTTTAATTAGTAAAGGGTTTGAGCAATTGAGCCACATGGAGAAAAATGTTCTACACTTGGTGATCAAGAATGATCAAGAGATCTCAAACTGGAGATGTTGGGTGAGAGACCATGTCTGTGACTGTAGGATGAGCACCAGCTCTAGCTCTGCTGTTTTGTCCACCACTCTGGAGTAACTTGCTCCTGCTGAACAGTCTTCGATTTATATGTGAAAAATAGTCTCTTTGGTAAGACCTAGAGAGCGTTGGCATCTATGAAACTATACAGATGCACGAGTGACCATTTTGGCAGGTGACGTAAGTGGCAAAAAAAATCTAACATTAACCTGTTTGTTGCCTAACCCAAGGATGTGTCTTTTTCCCATTCTCATAGCGGCTTGAGTGTAACTTACATTTTAGCTCAGACTATGTGTTAATTTCACCATAACTAATATGTTTTATATTCTGTGTTTGTTACATTCTGTGATTATTGTTAATATACAGGGCAGGGAAACTACAAATGCAAAGAATCCTGAGGATGGCAAAATGGAGAAGGCAGAGGTCATAATAGAACCACAGACAGTGCACTATCTGTATATTCAGGTAACCAATTCTATCCAGCCTCTGCACTATTTATATATTCAAGTAACAGTGGTACTCCAGATTGCAGAGTATTTATATTCTGTAACATGCTACCCCAGACTTTGTACTGTATATATGCTCTGATAATAGACTGGACCCTGGATTGCACATCATGTGTGTATTCTGTTGACATACAGTAATTTGAATAATTTCCTGAAATGCAACAATTCAGCAATGAAAGCTGCTTATTGTTACATTGCACCATTTGAAAGGAGCCTGCATTTCACTCCTGCACCATAAGTCCCATTTGACACAGGTGGACATATTTTGGTGATATATGGATTGTACGATCCTTACTATTGGAATTATGCTATGAAAATGGACAGTATTTAGGATACTGACATAAGTGACTGCAAATTAGATGGCCCAAGTTGCTTCAAATTTAATGACATCAGGAGGATTTGATAAGACATTTCATGACCATATTCTACCACTATATGCGAAAAGTCAATATCAGGTCAGCAAAATAGTACTTCCATCTGCCAAGTTAGATTAGATTAGAATCCCTACAGTATGGAAACAGGCCCTTCGGCCCAACAAGTCCACAACGACCTCTGAAGAATGACCCACCCATACCCATTCCCCTACCTTATGTTTTACCCCTGATTAATGCACCTAACACGATGGGCAATTTAGCATGGCCAAATCACCTAACTTGCACATCTTTAGATTTTGGGAGGAAACCGGAGCACCGGAAACTCACGCAGACATGGGGAGAATGTGCAAACTCCCCACAGACAGTCACCCGAGGTAGGACAATAACCTGGGTCCCTGGTGCTGTGAGGCAACAGTGCTAACCACTGAGCCACTGTGCCGCCAGTCGTGAATTTCCTTAAGAAAATTGGGAGAGTTCCAGTTGTCTGCATAATGCCATTTATATGGTTTTTCCAGTCACATTGTGGGGCTGAATAGGAGAAGTCCTGAGGAAATTCACTGAGCAAAATGCATACATTTCTCTAGGAAGGAAAAATAAACCAGTAATTTCGTAACTTTGCTAAATCTAGAACAATGCAAGTAGACTTTAGGAGGTGTGGGTATGTGTGGCTTGACATAACGTAAGGCAATTCCACCCTGTCAGATGTATATGTGTTCAAGCCGAGTTGATGTGAGATAGTCAAATGGATAGTACACTTAAAACAAATACCTGAATGTCTGTTTGAGATCCCTTTGTCCTTTGTTTGAATACTGTGATTGTCTGGCACTCCAGTTTTACACATGCACCACCCACCAGATGAAAATAATACAGGAGTTCATGCTGAGATTGAGCTCAGGTCCTCAATATTGATAGTACAACAGAGCTCTTCATGTCACACTGTCAATGTCTTTACAAAGATGAGTTAATATTTGTAGCAAGATTGTAAAATGCCTTTATTGAAGCTATGCAATTTCAGAACTGTTACACCCACCACGTTAACTCTCATCCTAACCTACAACAACCAAAGCAGCTCAGAGTTTGAATATGACTCTGTGACTTTAGATTAGATCTTGTAAGTTGCAGGATTGAAAGGTAGCTCTGTTCCTTCACAGGTTCAGGTCCTCAATGAAACAATTGAACAATGACATTTATATGCATTTCAGTGCCTGGTAATGTAGAAATGCTGTATTGCTTTGTAATTTTAATTCAGTATTAACCTGCTTTTAACATTCTGTTGATCTCTTCCCTTTTATCAGTTGAATTTGTTTTTATATTTTGTTGTTGTATTTTCTATTATGTTTTGTATATGTACATTTTAAGTCTCATTCCTTAGTATATAATGTAAGTTACTTAGCAAATCAGCCTTTGGTTGTGAATGATCTCTTGAATGAAATAATACCAATGATATTTTATAACCAAAAATACTTTCACGTTATCAAGTAAATCCCACCTTCCAAGTTATGAGGAAGACTTTGGCTTGCTCTGTGTTGCAGCTGAGGGATTTTGTGGGTATAATTCAATTAAACAAATGATTTGCAGATCACTTAATGACTTGAGTTGCTGAATTTGCTTGATGTATAAATTGTAGACTTAAATTTTCTTGACTGCTTTCAGATGGAATATTGTGAGAAAAGCACTTTACGCGACACAATTGACCGGGGACTGTATAGAGATATCAATCGTCTCTGGAGGCTATTCAGGGAAATCCTTGATGGACTAGCCTACATCCATGAACAGGTTTGATTTTCAGGAACTGTTAGGGGAACTGTAATATCTAAACTTTCAAAAAGCTTGTGATAATGTTCATGTTGTAGGAATTGAGCTTAGAAGTGAGAAAGGAATAGCTACTATTTTATGAGAAAGGAATCAGTCAAACATTTCAATCCAACTGGTCAGTGTCACTGTTCATGCTCATAAAATATTCCTTCCAATCCATTATATTTGACCTGTTGCCTGCCTTTGTATTCCTTTACTCCTTCATTTATTTATCTAACTCCCTCCTTAAATGCATGTCTGCTATTCACCTCAAATGCTCCTTGTTTTACCACGTTACATATTTTGATCACACATTGGTGAAAGAAATTTCTCCTGAAATCCATATTGGATGCCCACAAATGGATTTATTTTCTCCATGTCTAGTCTATAGAACTAATTCATCACCTATCAGGTCACCCCAACAATGTTATTTTCTTTAAAAAAAGACCCTCAGCATGTTCAGTTGTGCATGTATTCTTTATTTCTAGTGCGATCTTGACATTTTCTTTTGTCACTTCTCTGGTCCTTGTTATAAAATGGAGACCACAACTGTGCTTGTACTCTCGTCTAACTGACATTTTTTTTTAAACAAGTTTAATGTTACTTTTCTACTTTACAATTCATTCCCTTGAGAAAAAGAATCCCAGTGCTGTGTTTGCTGTTCGTGGCCTTATTAACTTTCATTACTGTGATAATAACCTGTTTGTCATCATTCCTCAATTGCTTTGCTCCTTAGATCTATTCAGACTCTGGTTCTTAATACAAAATTACACTACCTCATACTAAAATCCATTTGATTGCATAGCCTTTTTTGCAATTTTATAAATTTCTTCCTGTTTCCTATGTTCTACCTCAGCGTTAAAGGTACCCACCCAATTTGATGTCATCTGCAACTTTAATAATTGTACTTCTGATTCCTAAATATAAATAATCATTAACGTAAATCGTGAGCTATTGTAGTCTTATCATCCATCTGTGTGGAACACCATTTTACTAGGATGAGTAGCTACCCTTAATCACTACACTGTTTTTCTGATTTCTAGCTTGTTATTTATATCCCATTTCCATGCACTCTGATTTTATTTGTGAGTCTACCATATGGTACTTTATTGAAGCTCTTTTGAAAATTTGAATATATTGCATCCCTAATGTTATACTTGTCCACTCTTTATTACTTCAAAGAATTCAGAAAGGTTGGCCAAACAGTCTCTAGATGTATCTCTGCTATATCTTTGGGTAAAGATTTCAAAGAGCAAAGAACATTACAGCACAGGAACAGGCTCTTTGGCCCTCCTGGAGAAAGTGAGGGCTGCAGATGCTGGAGATCAGAGCTGAAAATGTGTTGCTGGAAAAGCGCAGCAGGTCAGGCAGCATCCAAGGAACAGGAGAATCGACGTTTCGGGCATAAGCCCTTCTTCAGGAATCCGTGTCGATTTGGTCACCCGAGATAGAAATGGAAAGGTCTAGGAAGGGGAGGGAGGAGTCCGAGACGGTCCAGGTGAATTTGAGATCGGGGTGGAAGGTGTTAGTAAAGTGGATGAACTGTTCAACCTCCTCGTGGGAGCACGAGGCAGCGCCGATACAGTCATCGATGTAGCGGAGGAAAAGGTGGAGGGTGGTGCCAGTGTAGCTGCGGAAGATGGACTGTTCCACATATCCTACGAAGGGGCAGGCATAGCTGGGGACCATGCGGATGCCCATGGCTACTCCTTTGGTTTGGAGGAAGTGGGAGGATTGGAAAGAGAAGTTGTTCAGGGTGAGGACCAGTTCCGTCAGTCGAAGGAGGGTGTCGTTGGAAGGGTACTGGTTGGTACGGCGGGAAAGGAAGAAGCGGAGGGCTTTAAGTCCTTCGTGATGGGGGATGGAGGTGTACAGGGACTGGATGTCCATGGTGAAGATAAGGCGTTGGGGACCGGGGAAGCAAAAATCATGGAGGAGGTGGAGGGCGTGGGTGGTGTCCTGAACGTAGGTGGGGAGTTCTTGGACTAAGGGGGACAGGACCGTGTTGAGCTATGCAGAGAAGAGTTCGGTGGGGCAGGAGCAGGCTGAGACAATGGGTCGGCCGGGGCGGTCAGGTTTGTGGATTTTGGGCAGGAGGTAGAAACGGGCGGTGCGGGGTTGTGGGACTATGAGGTTGGAGGCGGTGGATGGGAGATCCCCTGAGGTGATGAGGTTCTGGATGGTCTGGGAGATGGTGGTGGGAGGTGGGGTCATGGTCAAGGGGGCAGTAGGAGGAGGTGTCCGCGAGCTGGCGTTTAGCCTCAGCGGTGTAAAGGTCGGTGCGCCAAACTACTACCGCGCCTCCCTCCAGTCCTGCACTGATCCAGATCCTCTATCTAAATTTGCCACCTATTGTCTAAAGATCTGTGTCCCTTTGCTCCTTGCCCATTCATGTATCTATGTAGATATATCTTAAATGACGCTATTTTTCCCACCCCTACTACCTCCGCTGGCAACATATTCCAGGCACCCATCACCCTCTGCGTAAAAAAAAGCTTTCCACATATCTCTCCCCTGAACTTTTTTCCCCCTCACACTTTGAACTCGTGATCCCTAGTAATTGAGTCCTCCACTCTGGGGGAAAAAGTTTTTTGCTATCCACCCTGTCTACACCTCTCATGATTTTGTAGGCCTCAATCAGGTCCCCCCTCAATTGTCTTCTTTCCCATGAAAATAATCCTAATCCACTCAACCTCTCCTCATAGCTAGCACCCTCTATACCAGGCAACATTTTGGTGAATTTCCTCTGCACCATCTCCAAAGCATTCACATCCTTTTGATAATGCGGCGACCAGAACTGTACGCGGTATTCCAGAACTGTGCACTGAACCAAAGTTTTAAATGACTGTAACATGACTTGCCAACTCTTGTACTCAATATCCCGTCTGATGAAGGAAAGCATGCCGTTTGCCTAGTTGGCCACTCTACTGACCTGCGTTGCCACTTTCAGGGAACAATGGACATGAACACCCAGATCTCTCTGTACATCAGTTTTCCCCAGGACTTTTCCGTTTACTGTATAGTTTGCTCTGGAATTGTATCTTTCAAAATGCATCACTTTGCATTTGTCCGGATTAAACTCCATTGCCATTTTTCTGCCCAACTCTCTATACTCTCTGACAATCAGCTTCACTCCACTAATCTTAATGTCATTTGCAAACTTGCTAATGAGGCAACCTATGCCTTCCTCCAAATCATGTATGTATTTCATTATATTTGCTGCTCATTAAGCTAACTGGTCTATAGTCCTGATGTAAGCTCTGACTTGAATGATTTAATACTGCTTCTATTCTCATGAAACATTCATTGTCTGCTGCATATTTCCAGCATTTTCAGTTTTTTTTTACAGTCCCCTGAACTCAATCGAACTCCCCTGGCTCAATTTCCTTTTCTGATTTTAAAAAATAAATTTATGATAGTGTCTCTGTTAACCATTTACCAGTTTATTTTTAAAATGTGTTGGTATTGTCCTGTTGAACCGTTGATTTTCACCCCTCTATGTTTCCTTAGTTTGTTCTCCCTTTGCTGTCTTAAATGATTACTTCTTTGATCCTTTCTTCTAATGCTTTGATAGTCTCCCTGAACATAGTAATATTTCTGCCATTTTGATGTGAAGTTTATCTTCTGGCCCTAATCCTATTCTTGATTTTTCTTTCATTTCTGTCGGAAGAATACTTCAATGTTCCTCGTCCTCCGTATGTGTTTCCATTTGCCTTGATTTAATTCCATAATTCATCTCCACTTCCTTACTACTTCAAATTAAATTTCCTAACCACTTCTATTTCCTTTTTGTCACCATTCGTGTCCCTGAAATTCAAGGTTGCAGGAAAGAGTTGAATTGAAGTAGTTCAGAAATCTTTAATTTTGCAGGGTTGGAGGCAGTTGCATAGGTTGGAAGGAACAAGATCAAGGAGGTAATTGAAAACCAGGATGAGAATTTTAAAATCTACTCACTGCTGAACTGGGAGCTAGCAGGTTAAAGAGCACAGAGGTGATGGGTGAATGAAACTTAATGTGAGCTAGTATAGTCAATTCTTCTGTAACGCGGTGGCTGCATTCTTGCGCAGTCCCACGTTTTAGAAAGATATGCTTTAGAAACAGTGCTTAAAGTCTTGGCGCTGTAATTACATTACAGCTGACACATGTTTTTAAAATTCATGCTGTAAAAGCAGTGTCCTCAATTCATCAATCACATTACAGCGAATTAGCTTTGACGAAATGTGAGTTATAACAGAATAACCTGTATGCAGGCATTATTAGAGTTTGAAAGAACTCAAGCTTAGAGGGTGTAGACTGGAAGGCTGACCAGGGAACATTGGAATAGTTCTGATGATAGCTTATAGAACAGAGATATTAACTCTGTTCCTCTCCACTCAGGCCTGCTGAGTATTTCTAGCATATTCTGTTTTTATTTAATAATTTTCAACATTTGATGTATTTGGCACCATTGGGTTGGTTGGGTTTGCAGTTGATATGATGTGGCTGTTGATAGTAGTTGAGCTGAGATTCGGATGGATGTAGGCAATGTCATCGAGCTGGATATGAGGCAATCTTCATGATAGGTGGAACACTGCATTGGAAGCTCACCAAGGGTCACAAAGGATGTGAAGGTTGTGAATGATCTTGTCCTGCATCAGACAAAGTGAGGGTTTGAGTCTGGTCAAGTCAAGAACAGTTTACTTAGGCCAAGAAGGGGTCCTTTACCATAGTCACAGCCAGATCAGATGTTATTTGTAACTTTGATCAGGGCAGTTTCATTACTGTGCCAGGAGAAGACACTTGATTGAGGTTTTCAGACATGGGAAAGATGGACATGGATTTTGGCATGCTTGTGGACTTTAGGAACACATAGGAGATTGGATATGAGATGACAGATTGCAAAGACGGGGGGGGGGTCTCGAATTATTTTTGGAGGCAGATGATGGCAGATTTGAGTGGAAGAAGAGAATGTCTTAGGATAGAAAACTTAAAACAAGATCAACTAACATGAGGGGCAAGAAGGGAATTGAATTATCAACAGTTTGGGGAATAGTTGGGGTTGGGCAAAACTGTAGGTAGGTGACATTGAAAGTTAAGACTTTGGGAGAGTTAAAAATCACACAACACCAGGTTATAGTCCAACAGGTTTAATTGGAAGCACTAGCTTTTGGAGCGCTGCTCCTTCATCAGGTCGTCGTGGAGTACACAATTGTAAGACACAGAATTTATAGCAAAAGTTTACAGTGTGATGTAACTGAAATTATACATTGAAACTACCTTGATTGTTTGTGAAGCCTCTCATCTGTTTGAATGACCATAATAGTTTCACTTCTTTTATATGTAACTCACAAAACTTTTTTTAAAAAAGTTACATTCTCAGGTTAACTGTAATGTTTAGACTGATTCTAATCTAAAAAGTGAGTTGACAGTCTTACATGGATTCATGTAGTTTTTGAGCAAAGTACAATGTAACTCTGCAGGTACAAATTCACCCCACAAACCCCATTTTTGTGTGTGTGTGTCTGGGTCTGGGGTGGAGGGTTGTGAGTGTCTGAGAGAGAATGTGTATATATATGTGTGAGTGCACACCCCCCCACCCCAGACAGACAGACAGACAGATGGAGGCGCGCCCGTACACTCTCTCCCACTCTCTCCCACTCTCTCCCACTCTCTCCCACTCTCTCCCACTCTCTCCCACTCTCTCCCACTCTCTCCCTGTCTGTCTCTGTCTCTCTCTCTTACAGACATACACACACACTCTCACATGCACCCTCTCACAGACTTAGAGACTTTACACTCACAGACACTGACAAACCCCCATCCCAGACACACACACACACATATATGTTTGTGGGGTGAATTTGTACTTGCAGAGTTACATTGTACTTTTGCTCAAAAACTGCATGACTCACTTGCTCAAAAACTGCATGACTCACTTTTTAGACTAGAATCAGTCTAAACATTATGGCACAGACAGGGAACACAGGGGACTAACACCTTCAACATCTCAACATCTTATTTGCGCTGACACCAATTGTTACAGTTAACCTGAGAGTGTAACTTTTTAAAAAAAACATTTTGTGATTTACACATGAAAGAAGTGAAACTATGATGGCCATTCTAACAGATGAGAGACTTATCAAACAATCAAGGTATTTTTCAATGTATAATTTCAGTTACATCACACTGTAAACTTTTGCTATAAATTCTGTGTCTTACAATTGTGTACACCACAATGATCTGATGAAGGAGCGGTGCTCTGAAAGCTAGTGCTTCCAATTAAACCTGTTAGACTATAACCTGGTGTTGTGTGATTTTTAACTTTGTACACCCCAGTCCAACACCGGCATCTCCAAATCATGACTTTGGGAGAGAACATGATTGGAACTTGGTGGATCAGGGAATTATGTTGTATGAATGCAAGAAATTTCCATGAGCCCTTTACACTTGTGTTGGAGGTGAGGGTGGTCAGGACAGAGAAGAGGGATTGAATAGAAAGGTTTACAGTGAGGAAGAGAGGCTACGGTTATTGTTATATTCTGTGATTCTGGAACAGTGGACACTTTGGGAGAGAGAGAGAACAGGACCGTATGGTGCATTATGTGATACAGCCAGATTTGATGATGAAAGTATAAATTACTTGTCCACTATCAATATTCAAATTCTGAAATTTAGAGGGTGGAGATGGGGGTTGTGTGGGAATGGGAAACAAAAAGGAGAGCGTACTGGTTTTAAAAAAAATATGAAATTGAAAAGATTACATCTTAGTGGGTGAGAGGGAAAGGAAAAGGTGGAACCAGACTTTCTTTGCCTGAATCCAGTTTGATTTTTGACTTGGGAGTGAGGAGTCACATGTTCCAGTCCTTGCTAATGAGCCTATGGATTTACCTTGTCCTGACCAGCTGTTCTGTTCATTGTCATTTCAGGGCATGATTCATCGAGATCTGAAACCTGTTAATATATTTTTGGATTCCAATGATCACGTGAAAATAGGAGATTTTGGCTTAGCCACAGATCATCTGGCTAATCCGGTAAGAAGTGACGAGAAAAGGAAGTAAACATTATGCATCTCACATGGATAGACTAAGATGGAAGCCCAGGTCTAGTTTAGACTGGTGCTGGAAAAGCACAGCAGGTTAGGCAGCATCCGAGGAGCAGGAAAATCAACGTTTCGGGCAAAAGCCCTTCATCAGGAGTGTTTTTACCTAAGATG
Source organism: Chiloscyllium plagiosum (assembly GCF_004010195.1). Taxonomy (NCBI): domain Eukaryota; kingdom Metazoa; phylum Chordata; class Chondrichthyes; order Orectolobiformes; family Hemiscylliidae; genus Chiloscyllium; species Chiloscyllium plagiosum. Next base: position 86,700,826 of record NC_057719.1, on the reverse strand, counting down.
GAAGCCCTTTTTGTGTACAATGCTTGGTGTGTTGCAGTTATGTCAGTGTTTGGGAATGATTATTGTTTGCTCTGTGTACGTTTTGAGGAATGTGCTTATCCTGCGTGTGCACACGATATTTATACTTTGTAATCAAGGAATTCTTTTTTCAGTTTTAAAATATTCAAATTCAGGACATCGAGGAGACTGAGCTTTCAAAATTACTTTGTAATCCCTTGCCAAATACCTGACAATTGCTTTTATTCCTCTGATAGATGTGAAACAGGTTTCATTGTCAATGTGTTGTCAGATTGTAAAAAAGCCCCTCATCAGGTGGGAGGGATCAGTTTCCCCCTCAACTGCCAGCTTTAGGAACTGATGACTAGGTTAGCTAAGAGATTTCTACGAGCTAAGACCTCCCACTTATTCTAGACTCTAATAATGTTCTTTTACTTACTAAACATAACACAAATACAAGTGAGGTACGTGGATTCTGTTTAAAAAAGCCATAGGATCTTCCAGTAAGCTGAACTAAGACATACAATAAAGATCGATCTCGGTATAGAGAACCTATGCTTAGTGACAACTTCTGGGTATTCGCATGTTGATCGCTTAAATAGGCATCACTCTAAAAGTCATGCTTCAATACAGAACTGTGGAAAATAATGTTTAGTTAGAGGAAACTGCTGTTGGCCAAATCAGCTCATTCTTTTCTGACTGATCAAGCTGCTGTTACCAATCTTCTCAACAATCCCCTCTTCATCCTCACTTTCTGGAAACTTTCCATACTTTTAGAGGATGTTTAAATTATCCATTTTGTTAGCTTTCCCAGAAACTTTGTTACTAATTTTTTATGTCTTTGGTGAAAAGATACTGACCTACTTCCCTTCTTGATTTTTCTAACCTTTGTAAAATTTGGGTTTTTGTGATAAGACCTGCCTCTGCTGCATTTTGTTCATTACCAATCAGTACATATAAACAAGGAATAAGGGTAGGTCACTTGACCCTTCAAATCTGCTCAGCCATTCAATAAAATCTGATTTGATCTTAACCTCAACTTTACGTTCCTGCATATCCCCGATAATCTGACATCTCCATGGTAACCAAGAATCTTAGCTGACTTGTAAGTGGAAAAGAGAACATGATGCCTAAACTTGTACTCCTGTGATTTTAGGAAGCACAGACAATGACAAAGAGATTTGTTAAGGTTGCTCCAGGAAACCTGTAGTGGTGAGAATCCAGACCAAGGAGACAATCTTAGAGCTAGACTATGCAGAAATAAAAGCAGGAAGCACTTAGTCACATAAAGGGTAGTGAAAATCTGGATTAGAATTCCCCAAAAGACTGTGGATGCTGGTTGAATTAAAATTTTCAAGAGTGCGATGCACAATTTGTACAAAGAACTGCAAATGCTGGAAATCTTTTTTTCTCCACAGATGCTGCCAAACTTGTTGAGTTTCTCCAGCAACTTCTGCTTTTTAGTTAGATACAGGTGCCAAGAGAGTAATCTCGTACTATGGGATGTTGATTTGTGGCCTCAACTAGATAAGCTGTGATCTCACTAAGTACTGGAGCAAATGGTCTACTCCTGCTTATAATTTGTATGTTTGCATGATAGTTTATTTACTTTTTTTTCCCTAGTGTGCCTATCTTCAGAAACCAAAAGCACAATTCTTGGTTTTAAAATATTCTTTCCCACAGGCAGGTGACAGACAGGAAACAGAAGGCAGTGGATCCATTCATTTGATCAAATCTGACCCAGCAGGTGAGGCTGTTTCCCGAATCAGGGTATGACTGTGTGACGTGGAGGTTGGGTTAAAACGGTTTATAGTCCAGCTCCTACATAATTAATTTAAGGATAGGATTCAGGTAGACCATGGAAAGGTCCAATTACTTGATGATTAGACTTGCAGGAAATTTTAATCCAATTGAACTAGGCTGTGTGGGCAAGTCACAGCCCTGCAAGGCCAGGTATTTGACCCCCAATATCAACCAAATAATGCTAATTTTGTTCATTTTGACATTTTGAGTGTGTCACTTATCTATTAGGTTGCCCCCTCAATATTTCCATTTGCCTGAGATGCATTTTAAAGTGTCAGTTTAATTGAGTTGGAAGTATTTTTGCCTCCTTGTATCTTGTGAATTCAAATTGTATTCCAAGATATGGGTGCATAATCTTAACATGAACCTTTTCAAAACAAAATATCATATCTTCATCGTTTTTGAATACGATGGTTGGTAATCTAGTTGACCCCTCTTTAAAGAGTATTGTGATATTGTTTACGTTGGGAGAAGTGATGACCAAGTGGTACTATCACTAGGCTTTTAATTCCGAGATCGAGGTAGTGTTCTGGAGACTCTAATTTGGATCCTGCCAAGGCAAAGGGTGGAATTTGACTTCAATAAAATCTGAAATTAAGTGTCTAATAATGACCATGAAACCAGTATTGATTATCGAGAAAGCTATATCTGGTTCACTAATGTCCTTTAGGAAAAGAAACTGCCATCCTTACCCAATCTGACCTACATCTGACCCCAGACCCACAGAAATGTGGTGGCTCTTAACTGCCTCTGGTCAATTAGGAATGGGCAAGAAATACTGGCCTAGCCAGCAGTGCCCACATCTCAAGAATGAATAAAATCATGTTGAGTAATTGTATGTTACTGAAAACCTAATGTGGAAATGAAGAGGTGTTTTACTGTCAGAATTGTTGCCCTTTAGGTCAAACCAAGTGGTTGTGTGTTCTGGTGGTTCACCACTGCTTAAAAAGCAAGATTTCCTCTGGTGTGAATAGTTCCTCATCCAATATCACCAAATAAGTCCAGAAAATTTACACATTCAAATAAAACATTCCAGATCTCATCTACAGGAAAAAGGATGGAATCCAAACGGTCCAAATCCTTCATTCAAGCTGTGAATCTCTGTTTGAGAGGTGACAGTTCCTGGGATCAATATGAGTCACTGAAGGTTACAGATCAGTTTTTGTTTCAATTACAGGGAATCTGACTGGAATGGTTGGCACTGCTTTGTACGTGAGCCCTGAAGTACAGGGTAACACGAAAGCCTCCTACAATCAGGTAATCTGTTGTGATTTTTTAATCATGAGCAAAAATAATAAATGCCAGACTTACATATTGGCACTGGTCAGCTGCTTGTCTACTTGTAAATCACTCATTCTTTAAGTATCATATCTGTAGTGCATCTCTGTTTATCATATAATCCTGAAGTGAAGACTCCTGTGGTGCCTCAGTAGTGTCCCTGCCTCTGAGTCAGGAGGCCCGGATTCAAGTCCCATCTGTTCCTGTGTGTCGTAACAGCTCTGAAAACATTGATTAGAAAATGTACATGGTGCTGAGGTATTTATTTTTAAGATCATAAATGTTTGCTATTTAACTGGTCCTGATGAGGTTAGTTTGACACACTGGTAACTGCTTGAATTGCTGCTGAGGTAAGTGTCACTGTCACCAGGAATGTTCACAGTGGAAAATCCTAAACCATCAATGTTTGATAAGTGGTGAAATTTCACTCCTTGAACTGTGTTTTGTTGCCGATGTGATCCCAGCTACTGATGAATTTTAAAAAAAATTGCATTATAGCAAATGTCTAGCGACAAGTTTATTTAAACCTGTCGTGAACCTGTTGGCTTCATACAACTATTAATTTTGAAAGAAAATCTGTGAATAAATGTTAAGATTTGCACTGTGTAATAAGTAGTGATGATAATTCCCTGCCTATGCCACTGCTTTATCGGCATCATATGTGACTACAAACGAAAATGTGTGCTTGTGTGTTACTTCATGAAACCATAGCTTATTTACTACCATTCTTCCAGAAAGTGGATCTGTTCAGTTTGGGAATTATTTTCTTTGAGATGTCATATCATCCCATGGACACAACATCTGAAAGGATATCTGTTCTCAGCAAATTACGTATGGTAAGTATTGGCACAGTGACCCTTAACAGAAATGTATTGGAATTCAATTCATAGTCATCATCAATAAATTCATTTCTGCCTCCGAGAAATAACTAAGTTGTGTTTTTAATTTCTGTATGTGTGTCCAAATTACAACGCTAGGTTGAGTGGCAGGAAATCTTGCCTGCCTCCATTATATGCAGTGCAGGAGCCAAAGGAATTGCACCATTTTAAATATTGTGAATTGTTTACGCTTAGTCTTTTTTTTAATCCTTGAGATTTTTTATGCTTTTCTATCGTAGAATCCCAACAATGTGGAAGCGGACTATTCGGCCCAACAAGTTTACACCGACCTTCCGAAGAGTATCCCACTCAGGCCCATTCCCTTACCCTATTACTCTACATTTCCCCTGACTAATGCATTCCCCTACACATCACTGAACACTATGGGCAATTTAACATGGCTAATTCACCTAACCTGCACATCTTTTTTACTTTTGGTCTCTAATTTTAATCGTTCCACCTTTGATGGTTGTGCCTTGAGCTGCCAAGGTCTTGAACTTCCTTTCTAAGCCTCTCTATCTCTATTTCCTCTAAGATACTGTTAAAAGCTACCTCTTTGACCAAGCCCCTAAGATGGTGATATGTGGCTTAGTCGAGACTGTGTTGCTGGAAAAGCACAGCAGATCATGCAGCATCAGAGAAGCAGGAGAATCGACATTTCAGGCCGGAGAAGTGCTCTGGCCCGAAACCTCGATTCTCTTGCTCATCTGATGCTGCCTGACCTGCTGTGCTTTTCCAGCAACGTACTCTCGACTCTGATCTCCAGCATCTTCAGACCTCACTTTCTCTTATGCGGCTTAGTGTCATACTTTATTTCTGAATGCTCTTGTGATGGACCTTGTGTCATTTTATTATATTGAGGGCCCTGTGTAAATGCAGTTTGTTGTTTTCTGATTGTTTTTGTGTACCAAAAACACACTTGGACAGTAATCCATTGAATGTGGAATTTTGAAACCTACGGATGCTTTGTGTAAATTTAGAAAATAGAACATTACAGTGCAGTACAGGCTCTTTGGCCCTCCTTGGTTTCACAGGTCGATACAACAATCTGAAGCCCATCTAACCTACACTATGATCCATATGTTTATCCAATGACCATTTAAATGGCCTTAAAGTTCACAAGTCTACTACTGTTGCAGGCAGTACGTTCCACACCCCTATTACCCACTGGATAAGGAAACTATCTCTGACATCTGTCCTATATCTATTGCCCCTCAATTTAAATCTATGTCCCCTCGTGCTAGCCATCGCCATCCTAGGAAAAAGGCTCTCACTGTCCACCCTATCTAACCCTCTGATGATCTTGTATGTCCCTATTAAGTCACCTCTTGATCACCTTCTCTCTAATGAAACTAGCCTCGAGTACACCAGCATTTCTTCATAAGACCTTCTCTCTATACCAGGCAACATCCTGGTAAACCTCCTCTGAATCCTTTTCAATGTTTCCACATCCTTCCTATAATGCGGTGACCAGAACTGTACGCAAAACTTAAATTGCATCCGCAAGAGAGTTTTGTATAGCTACAACATGACCTCGTGGCTCTGAAACTAGTACCTCTACCAATAAAAGCCAACACACCGTATGCCTTTTAACAGCCCTGTCAACCTGAGTGGCAGCTTTCAGGGATCTATGTACATGGACACAGAGCTCTCTCTGCTCATCCACGCTACCAAGAATCTTACCATCAGCTCAGTACTCTGCATTCCTATTACTCCTTCCAAAGTGAATCACCTCACACTTTTCGCATTAAACTCCATTTGCCATCTCTCAGCCAGCTCTGCAGCTTATGTGTTCCTCTGTAACCTGCAACATCCTTCAGCATGGTCCACAACTCCACCTACTTTAGTGTCATCCGCAAATTTACACTTGGCAGTGGACCCAAAACAGATCCTTGCAGTACACCTCTCACTAGTAACTGAAGTCCAGGATGAACGTTTCCTCATCAATCACCACTCTCTATCTTCTTTCAGCTAGCCAATTTCTGATCCAAACCGCTAAATCACCCTCAATCACATTTCTCCATATTTTATGCAATAGCCGACCATGGGGAACCTGATCAACCCTTTACTGAAATTCACATATACCACAGCAATCGCTTTACCGTCATCCACCTGTTTGGTCACCTTCCCAAAGAACTCAGTAATGCATGTGAGGCACGACTACTGCTCACAAAACCATTTTGACTATCCCTAATCAAATTATTCCTATCTCTTATAATCCTTTCCAGCACTTTACTCACATCCGAAGTAAGGCTCACTGGACAAAGATTTCTAGGGTTGTCTCTACTCCCCTTCTTGAACAAGGGGACAACAGTCTTCCAGTCTTCTGGCACTATTCCTGTAGACAATGACGACATAAAGATCCAAGCCAAAGGGCTCCGCAATATCCTCCCTGTCTTCCCAGAGAATCCTCGGATAGGAGTAGCTGTTCCTTGAATAAGCTCCATTTCTAATGCCCATTTCCTGCATTTTCTTTCCCCATCCTATGCATCCTAAATCTTGCCTAATCACATCAGAATTGTCTTTTTCCCAACTATAAATCTTGCCCTATGGTATCTACCTATCCCCTTTCCATTGCCAAAGTAAAGGTAACCAAATTGTGGTCACTATCACCCAAGTACTCCCCTACCTCCAAATCTAACACCTGGCTGGGTTCATTACCCAGTACCAAATTGAGTGTGGCCTCACCTCTTGTTGGCCCATCTACATACTGTGTTAGGAAGCCCTCCTGCACACATTGGACAAAAACTGACCCACACAAAGTACTCGGAACTATAGTATTTTCAGTCAATATTTGGAAAGCTAAAGTCCCCCATAATAACTATCCTGTTACTTTCGCTCCTATCCAGAATCATCCTTTAAATCCTTTCCTCTACATCTCTGGAATTTTTCAGAGGCCTATAGAAAACTCTCAACAAGGTGACCTCTCCTTTTCTGTATCCAACCTCAGTCCATAGTACCTCAGTAGACGAGTTCCTCAACAAACATTATTTGTGCCATGTAATACTATCCTTGACTAACAGTGTCACACCTCCCCCTCTTTTACTACCTTCCCTGTTCTTACTGAAACATCTAAACCCGAGAACCTGCAACAACCATTCCTGTCCCTGCTCGATCCATGTCTCCGAAAAGGCCACAACATCAAAGTCTCAGGTATCTTCCCATGCTGCAAGTTTAAATTAGATTAGATTAGATTCCCTACAGTATGGAAGCAGGCTCTTCAGCCCAACAAGTCTATACCAACCCTCCGATGAGTAACCCACTCAGACCCATTCCCCTACCTGATATTTACCCCTGACTAATGCACCTAATACTATGGGCAGTTTAGCATGGCCAACTGACCTGACCTGCACATCTTTGGATTGTGGGAGGAAACTGGAGCACCCGGAGGAAACCCATGCAGACACAGGGAGACTGTGCAAACTCCACACAGACAATTTCCCGAGGAAAGAATTGAACCTAGGTCCCTGGCACTGTTGGCAGCGGTGCTAACCACTGAGCCACCATGCTGCCCCTTCACCACCATGTTCTGGATGCTCCTGGTGTTGAAGTAGACACATCTCAAACCACTTTCCTGCCTGCCAGTATACTCCTGCAACCTTGAAACCTCATTTATGACCTCACTACTCTCAACCTCTTGTACACAGGAGCTACGATTCAGATTTCCATCCCCCTGCTGAATTGGTTTAAACCCTCCCAAAGAGCACTAGCAAATTTTCCCACAGGATGTTGGGTACCCCTCTGGTTCAGGTGTAGATGTCCCACCTACCCCAGAATGAGCCCCAATTATCCAGATATCTGAATCCCTCACTCCTGCACCATCCCTGTAGCCAACCCCTTTCTCGCCCAGCTCCAGGCCTTGACAGCACATGGTACAAGTAACAATCCAGAGATGATAACTCTGTTTGTTCTAGCACTAAGCTCCCTGAATTTCTGCCTAAAATCCCCATCCCTTTTCCTACCTATTTCACTGGTGCCTATGTGGGCCATGACTTTGGACTGCTCCCCCTCCCCCTTAAGGATCCCGAAAACACGATCCAAGACATCGTGAACCCTGACTCCTGGGAGGGAACACACCAACCGCGAGTCTCTCTCATTCTCACAGAATCTCCTATCTGTCCCCCTAACTATGGAGTCCCTGATGACGAATGCACTGCTCATCTTCTCTTCCCCTCCATTTCCCTTCTGAGCAACAGGGACAGTCTCTGTGCCAGAGACCTGTACTTCACATCTTACCCCTGGTAAGTCATCCCCCGCAACAGTATCCAAAGCTGTATACTTATTGAGGGGAATGGCCAGAACTGTCCCTGCACTTTCTGCCCGTTCCCTTTCTGTCCCCTGACTGCAACCCAGCTACCTTTTTCCTGTACCTGAAGTGTGACTATCTCCCTGTAACACTTCTCAATGTAGACTTTTTAAAAAAAAAAACTTTCAGATTTTTGGGTTTAATCAAAAACAGAAGCAATAGTGACGCATGTCAAATACATGTTAAAACATTTACCCAATCTCTCAATTGAAAACTGTGTTAAATTGTCTCTCATCCTAACGTTGATTGGTGCTCTTCTGAGGTTTGGGTTGACATCTGACGTGACAATGGTTTGGTGAATGTCAGAAAATGAAAGATAACCCATTACCTTGCACTAGCTTCTCTTTCCTCAGCACAATATTTGAAGCAAAAACATCATTGGCTCACACCCTAAACTTTACAGTCATGAGCATAGGGAACAAATGTTGGGAGCATTTGAATGTGAAAGAGAAAAGACAGTACAGTTTGATCCAATTGTGCCAATGTGCACAATTTGTGGATTGATTGGAATGTCAGGCTGTGGTGAGTAGTGGCGATGTGAGGGAACCTTGCATCGTTCTCTCACCTTGTGGCAGCTCAGAATAGCCCTGTGTAACCTTATTTGTTGCATTGGTGCACCTAGGGATGAAATATCACATACCTGATAGAGAAACACTGGAAGGAATTTTCTAATTGAAGTTACTTTTTCCTCTTGCAGCCAACAATTGAGTTTCCTGAAGATTTTGATGAAGAAAGATGTTCAAAACAGGTACAGTCTCTGGTTACTGCAGTTCCATGCGCGATTATGATTTAGAGAGTGTCTTTGGCTCGTAGATTGTAGAGCGGGCAGTTTTTATTTCCAGGAATGGAGCTAGAGTATTTCTAAAGCAGAAATTCACCATTTATCAGCAAAGTACTCCAACTCATTTTGTTGTGCCACTCAAAACAATTTTCTTGAGTTAGCAAAAGGCTAGGGTAAGGTACTTTTCAAACGGTTGTGCTCTGACATCCTGAAAGGAAAGGTTTCAGCAATGTGCAGTGTCAAGGTCAAAAATCATGACCAAAGTTAGGACATATGGAGTCAAATAACAAGGATTTGCATGGATTGAAATTTGACATGGAAAATAAGAAATAGAGAGTGGAAATAAAAGGTAGTTATTCAGATTGGAAGCAGGTTGAAAGCTGTGTTTTACAATTACTTGCTGGGGCCATTGTTAATGACAATTTGCATTAATGATTTGGATTCAGTACCATCAGTTTCACACAGTACAAACTTGTGTACATAGCTTATGCTGAGCTCGCCATCCATGGCCTTTGTAATCTGTTTGTGATAGTCAAGGTATCATCCAATTTGGCCCCTGACTTCAATTGCTCCACCATTGCCTTCAGCGGCCTCGGTGCTCAGCTCTTCAATTCCTCCCTACAGTTCCCAGCATGAAACCTTACTTATCTCCTTTAAGACATTCCTTTAAAACCTGCCTGTTTAAAGCAGTTTTGTTCATTTGACCTAATATATCCTTGTGTGGTTCCATGTCATATTTTATTTTATGATGCTGTTGTGAATGCTTTGGGATGTTTAATTACTTTGAAGATAATGTCAATAAAGAGGCAATGATCTAGTGGTATTATTGCTAGCCTATTAATCTAGAGATTCCAGTGATGATCAGAGGAGCTGGGTTAGATAATGGAATTCGGATTCAATTAAAATCTAGAATTGAGTCTAATAATGACCATGAAACCAGTGTCAATTGTCTGGAAAACCCCATCTGGTTCACAATTGTCCTTTAGGGAAGGAAACTGCAGTTCTTATGTGGTTTGGTGTATGTGAGATTCCAGAGCCACAGCAATGGCTCTGAACTGCTCTCTGGGCAATTCGGGATGGGCAATAAGTACTGGCCTGGCCAGTGATGCCCAAATCCTGTGAATGAATAAAAAAAGAATTAATACTGCAACATTTTTAGTTGGGCAGTTAAGTGACAAAATAACTTAAATGTACATAAATATGAACTGACGTTAAGTCGATACCTTAAAAAGTAAAGAAAAACCAATCTAAAAATCTATGGAGGCTGAAAAGCAAAGACTGAGAGAAACCTAAAAGAGGTCTGTAAAATTATCAATATGTTGGAAAAGCTAGATGTGGAGAAACCGTTTCCACTTGGAAGCTTTAAAAGTGTGGTCCATATTGACAAGGAATTTAGTAAAATAACGTAGAACATTACAGCGCAGTGCAGTTCCTTCGACCCTGGATGTTACGCCGACCTGTGGAACCAGTCTGGAAGACTTTGTAACCTACACTTCTATTTTCATCCATATGTTTATCCAATGGCCATTTAAATGCCCTTAAGGTTGGCAAGTCTACTACTGCTGCAGGCAGTGTGTTCCATGCCCTAATACTCTGAGTAAAGAAACTACCTCTGACATCTGTCCTATATCGCCCCTCAATTTATAACTATGTCCCCTCGTGCTAGCCATCACTATTCAAGGAAAAACGTTCTCGCTGTCCACCTTATCTAACCCTGTGATTATCTTATGCCTCAATTAAATCCCCCCATAACCTTTCCTCTCTAACGAAAACATCCTCAAGTCCCTCAGCCTTTTCACATAAAAACTTCCCTCCATACCAGGCAACATCCTAGTAAATCTCCTCTGCATCCTTTCCAAAGCTTCCACATTCTCCTTATAATGCAGTGACCCGAACTGTATGCAATACTACAAGTGTAGCTGATGGAAATGTGTTGCTGGAAAAGCACAGCAGGTCAGGCAGCATCTAGGGAACAGGAGAATCGACGTTTCGGGCATTAGCCCTTCTTCAGGAAGGGCTAATGCCCGAAACGTCGATTCTCCTGTTCCCTAGATGCTGCCTGACCTGCTGCGCTTTTCCAGCAACACATTTCCATCTCTCATCTCCAGCATCTGCAGACCTCACTTTCTCCTACAAGTGTAGCTGCACCAGAGTTTTGTACAGCTGCAGCATGACCTCGTGGCTCTGAAACCCAACCCCTCTTCCAATAAAAGCTAACAGCCCTATCTACCTGGTTGACAACTTTCAGGGATCGATGCACATGGACACCAAGATATCTCTGCTCATCTCCACTACCAAGAATTTTACCATTAACCCAGTACTCTTTATTCCTGTTGCTCCTTCCAAAGTGAATCACCTCACACTTTTTCGCATTAAACTCCATTTGCCACCTCTGCAGCTTATCTCTGTCCCTCTGTAACCTGCAACATATTTCAGCACTATCCACAACTCTATCGACCTTAGTGTCATCTGCAAATTTACTAACCCATCCTTCAATGCCCTTATCTAGGTCATTTATAAAAATAACAAACAGCAGTGGCCCCAAAACAGATTCTTGCGGTACACCACTAGTAAATGAACTCCAGGACGAACATTTCCCATCACTCACCACACTCTGTCTTCTTTCAGCTAGCCAATTTCTGATCCTAAACCGCTAAAACGTCCTCAATCACATTTCTCCATATTTTGTGCAATAGCCTACCATGGGGAACCTGATCAAACGCCTTATTGAAATTCACATACACCACTTCAGCTGCTTTACCCTCATCCACCTGTTTGGTCACCATCTCAAAGAACTCAGTAAGGTTTGTGAGGCACGACCTACTGTTCACAAAACTGTGTTGACTATCCCTAATCAACTTATTCCTCTCTAGATGATTATAAATCCTATATCTTATAACCTTTAGCAACACTTTACCCAAAGCTGAAGTAAGGCTCACCGGTCAATTTCCAGCGTTGTCTCTACTCCCCTTCTTGACCAAGGGAACAACATTTGCTATCCTCCAGTCTTATGGCACTATTCCTGTAGACAATGATGACATAAAGATCCAAGCCAAAGGCTCTGCAGTTTCCTCCCTGCCTTCCCAGAGAATCCTCTGATGAATCCCATCCGGCCCACAGGACTTATCTATTTTCACAGTTTCCAGAATTGCTAACAACTCATCCTTATGAACCTCAATCCTGTCTAGTCTAGTAGCCTGTTTCTCAGTAATCTCCTTGACACATTGTGTTTTTCCAGTAAAAAATACTGACAAAAAAATATTCATTTAGCGCTTCCCTTATCTCCTTGGACTCCACGCACAACTTCCCACTACTATCCTTGATTGGCCCATCTTTCTCTAGTCATGGTTTTATTCCTGATATACCTACAGAACACTTTTAGGGTTTTCCTTGATCCTACCTACCAATGACTTCTCATGTCCCCTCCTGGCTCCTCTTAGCCTAGACAGACCTAAAGAGATGGCTAACATGTAACTCTCAAGCACCCTAACTGAGCCTTCACGTTTCATCTGTATATAAACCTTTTTTCCTCTTGACAAGAGTTTGCACTTCTTTAGCAAGCCACGGCTCCCTCACTCAACCACTTCCTCCCTGTCTGACAGGTTACATACTTATTAAGGACACACTGTAGCTGTTCCTTGAATAACTCCACATTTCAATTGTGCCCATCCGCTGCAGTTTCCTTCCCCATCCTATGCATCCTTCATCTTGCCTAATTGTATCGTAATTGTGTTTCCCACAGCTGTAACTCTTGCCCTGCAGTATATACATAGCCCTTTTCATCACTAAGGTAAATGTAACTGAATAGTGATCACTATTACCAAAGTGCTCACCTACCTCCAAATCTAACACCTGACCAGGATCATTCTGCAGTACCAAATCCAATGTGGCCCCGCTCCTTGTTGGCTTGACTACAGGAAATCCTCCTGCACACATTGGACAAAAACTGACCCATCTAAACTACTCTAAGTATAGCATTTCCAGTCAATATTTGGAAAGTTAGTCCCCCATAACAACTACCCTGTTACTTTCGCTCCTGTCCAGAATTATCTTTGCTATCCTTTCCTCTACATCTCTGGAACTACTCGGAGACCGATAGAAAACTGCCAATAAGGTGACCTCCCCTTTCCTGTTTCGAACCTCAGTATCTCAGTAGACTAGTTCTCAAATGTTCTGCCACTATAATACTGTCCTTGACTAATAATGCCACACCTCCCCCTTTTACCATCTTCTGTGTTCTTACTGAAACATCTAAATCCCGGAACCGGCAACAACCATTCCTGTCCCTACTCTATCCATGTCTTTGAAATGGCTACAACATCGAAATCCCAGGTACCAACCCATGCTGCAAGTTCACCCACCTTATTCTGGATGCTCCTGGTGTTGAGGTTGACACACTTCAAACCGCCTTCCTGCTTGCTGGTGAGCTCTTGCGACCTTGCAACCTCATTTCTGACCTCACTACTCTCAACCTCCTGGACACTGAAGCTACAATTTAAGTTCCCATCCCCCTGCTGAATTGGTTTAAACTCTATCAAAGAGCATTAGCAACTCTCCCCCGCCCAGGATATTGGTACCCCACTGGTTCAGGTGTAGACCATCCTGTTTGTAGAGGTCCCACCTACCCAAGAACGAGCCCCAATTATCCAGGTATCTGAAACCCTCCCCTGTAGCCACATATTCAACTCCTCTCTCTCCCTATTCCTCACCTCACTAGCACGTGGCATGGGCAACAAACCAGAGATAAAAACAATGACTGCAGATGCTGGAAACCAGATTCTGGATTAGTGGTGCTGGAAGAGCACAGCATTTCAGGCAGCATCCAAGGAGCTTCGAAATCGACGTTTCGGGCAAAAGCCCTTCATCAGGAATAAAGGCAGTGAGCCTGAAGCGTGGAGAGATAAGCTAGAGGAGGGTGGG
>NC_057719.1:86654014-86686217 GCF_004010195.1 Chiloscyllium plagiosum | reverse complement strand
TTCTCCCCACCCCCACCCTCCTCTAGCTTATCTCTCCACGCTCCAGGCTCACTGCCTATTTTCCTGATGAAGGACTTTTGCCCGAAACGTCGATTTCGAAGCTCCTTGGATGCTGCCTGAACTGCTGTGCTCTTCCAGCACCACTAATCCAGAACAAACCAGAGATAACAACTCTGTTCTAGCATTAAGCTTCCACCCTAGCTCCCTGATTTCTGCCTTATATCCCCATCCCTTTTCCTACATATGTTGTCCCGTATAGGTATTATTAATATCGATATTAATAAACCTAATAGGGAAATGATGAGGCACTTCTTACTCAGTGTTTAGAGCATGGAACCTGCTGCCAACTGCCTTTTTTTTAATGCTTTCAGACAATGTGGCTTAGCCACCATTTGTTGCCCTTGAGAAGGTGGTGGTGAGTGGACTTCTTTAGCACTTAACTAACGATGGTGAAGGAACAATGATGATCCAAGTCAGTAGATAGTGTGTCTTGGAGGGGAAATTGCAGGTGGTGGCATTCCCACGTTTGTGCTGCTCATGTCTGTCTGTGTGGTAAATCCATGAGTTTGGAAGGTGATGTCGAAGGAGCCTTCATAAGTTGCTATGGTGCACCAGATAGTTGGTATGCACTACTGCAACACTGATTGCTATGTAAATACACATCTCTGCCTGTATTGTAATAAAATTGTAGCACTTTGAATAGAGTTACTTACTTGCAGTACAAAGTACAATTTATGCATTAGTTGTTTAGATGCTTAATTATAGGCCCCATTTGGATCGAATCATATAATCCTTAGTGTGGGAGCAGACCATTTGGCCCATTGAGTTGTACACTGAAACAGTTCCCCTGCCCCAAACAAATCCTTGTATCCTGTATCCTGTATTTTCCATGGCTAATGTTCCTAACTGCGCATCTTTGAACTGTGGGAGGAAAACTAGAGCACCCGGGGGAAACCAACGCAGACATGAGGAAAATGTGCAAACTCTACACACAGTTGCCCGAGGGTGAAATCAAACCCGTGTTCCTGGCACTGTGAGGCGGCAGTGCTAACCACTGAGCCGCCATTTTACATTCCATTTTGGAATCATAACTTGAGGAATATGTATTCATTTTTAAGAGGATTGTTATCAGAATGTCATCTTCAAAAATTAGTTTATAAGAGCGGTTTAAAGAAAGAAGGGCAGAAGGCTATGTGGCTGTTATTCAATATTATGGTTAAGTTTATATCTTCCTTGACCCTCTTTTCTTTTCCCAAATTCATCTCATGATCATAGACTGTGTATCTGCAGCATTCTGGGTTAGAAAATTCCAGATTTGCAAATTACTGAATGAAGAAACTTTTCCTTGTTTCAGTCCAGAATGACCAATCCCCTCATCTGTTGGATGATGAAGCAGGTTTGCGAGGATGAATAGCTGAAAATGTGTTGCTGGAAAAGCGCAGCAGGTCAGGCAGCATCCAAGGAACAGGAGAATCGACATTTCGGGCATAAGCCCTTCTTCAGAAATGGCTTTCCTCATTCCTGAAGAAGGGCTTATGCCCGAAACGTCGATTCTCCTGTTCCTTGGATGCTGCCTGACCTGCTGCGCTTTTCCAGCAACACATTTTCAGCTCTGATCTCCAGCATCTGCAGTCCTCACTTTCTCCTGCGAGGATGAATAGTTTAATCCAGCTCCTGTACAGCTCTATCCATTTCCATGTGGAGGTAGGCAATGTATGAAATCAGTTTTGATCCACAGTTAATGTTTTGTTGTTGCCGTTCTCTTTAAAGAGGTTGATCATCGGCTGGCTGTTAAATCACGACCCAGCAAAACGTCCCACCGCAGTAGAGCTGCTGAAAAGCAAGCATCTCCCCCCACCCCAGATGGAGGAATCAGAACTTCATGAAATGCTGCACCACGCACTGGCGAACACCAGTAGCAAAGTTTACCGGACGTTGGTCACCCAAATCTTCTCCCAACATATCACCCCTGCCATGGATTTCACCTATGATATTGATGTTCACAAGGTAGGAAATTGATACTGCATCACTGTCACTGCACTTGCTGATTCTATTGGGAATAGAATTAAACTTAACCTCAAACCAAAATAGTGCAGATGCAGCAAAACTGAAATGGAAACCTGAAATACAATGGAAGTCTGCTAGTACCTCTCGAACAGGAACCAGAGTTGACATTTCAAGTCAATGATCTCTTATCGGAGCTCAACTTGTCTTGATTTGGCTTTATTCAGATACAGTGATGTGCCGACAAATTGAAATAGAATAGTAATAATGTACTCGTGATTAAGAGCTTGTCAGCAGGTTTGAAATTAATGTAACAAGAAGAATAAAGCAAAATAAATAATTATGCTCTGAATCCCAAGAGGCTGCTATGGTGTGATATATTTATAACCCATGTCTTTTCTAATATATGCTATTCATCTGTAATATTAAGAAGTCCAGTACAGTAATGACACCTGCATGTTATATTATTCAGCATTAGAACTCCACCAGAGACCTGCCAATAGCAGAAACGAAACTTCATTCTTATCAGCCTTACCTGTTTGTATTTTATATTGTGTGCACACAACAAAGTATTGGCTCTATTATGTAATTTCCTGATTTATGCTGGTGATTTATCCCAGGGAAACCATATTGCTGAAAATCACACCAGCTAATAGTTCAGATGGGCAGGGTATGGGAGGTGTGGATTTGGAGATTTCAAGACTGCCTGTTCGTTCCTACCTACTAAAACCAATTTCCCTGCTCCAAATTAATTATTATTTACTGTCTGTGAGGCAACAGCATCATCAACACGATCATCTTAGTTTTTTAGGTACCTGTACCCTTGTGGCCCTCTTTAAAACTTTATGCCTCAGTTTAAAGGCAAACCTTACCCATCCCACTCTCCTTTATTGACGGTGTGGCTTCACGCACCTGCTCTCCCTGGCCCTGTACTATTCAATAGGTTATAAAGATCTTGGTCATCAATTTTAAATGAAGCTTTGCTACATTTCCCATCCACAATCTCCTTATAAATCTTCTCCTCTTGCAAGATTTTTAAAAGGCTAAAACTGAAAACACCAGCCCTTCCTCTACACTGCATGGTGGGTATGTGTGATTTGGAGGTGCCAGTGTTGGACTGGGGTGTACAAGGTTAAAAATCACACAACACCAGGTTATAGTCCAACAGGTTTATTTGGAAGTACTACCTTTCGGAGCACTGATCCTTCTTCAGGTGGTTGTGGAGTATAAGATTGTAAGACACAGAATTTATAGCATATGTGGAAGGTGGTTGGAGAGCAATTCACAAACTATTGAATTCTGACCTTATACCAATAAAAACGCCATGAGTATTCACTTGTGCTGATATTCTGACCAGCTGCTGGCAGTAAGTTTGAAAAAATGATCAGATGTCAGAAACCATGCTGTAATGGGGTTTAACCTCCTTTTCTGCAGGTATGTTAGCTGTGGTCATTCTAAAAGGTCCATGCCTGATGCAGTCAGATTATAATTCATGTTTTTGAAAAAAAAAACAAACTGAAGTGGCTTTCTTTCTTCAGGGCAGTTTTTCAACGCACCATGCCATCCTCCGGCACTTTGTATATGAGACAGTGTGTCGTGTGTTCAAAAGGCATGGTGAGTATGCTCTATTGCGACTAGCCCAACCACACAGCATCAACATTCACCAGTTTCCAATTTCCCCCCCCATCCCAGATCCAACCATCCAACTTGGCACTTCCCTCTTGACCCTCTTCACCTTCCTCCCCACCTATCCACCTACCATGGGCGGCATGATGGCACAGTGGTTAGCACTGCTGCCTCAGCGCCAGAGACCCGGATTCAATTCCCACCTCAGGCAACTGTCTATATGGAGTTTGCACATTCTCCCCCTGTCTGCGTGGGTTTTCTCCGGGTGCTCCGGTTTCCTCCCACAGTCTAATAAGTTGTTTCTGCAACCACTATTGTGCTTCGATTCCTTTCTAAAAAATGTGCAGGTTAGGTGAATTGGCCATGTTAAATTGCCCATAGTGTTAGGTGAAGGGGTAAAGGTAGGGGAATGTGTCTGGGTGGGTTGCTCTTCGGAGGGTCGGTGTGAACTTGTTGGGCTGAAGGGCCTGTTTCCACACTGTAAGTAATCTAATCTAAACGTAATCTAATCTAATCCACTCCACCCTCCCCATCGACCTATCACAATCACTTCCCACCTGCATCCATTTATTGCCAGCCCACCTACCTCCCCCATGCCCCTATTTATCTCTCAGCCCGTTTCCCCCTCCACGTTTCTGATGAAGGGATTATGCTTAAAACATTGACTCTACTGCACCTTGGATGCTACCTGACCTGCTGTGTCTGACTCTCCAGCATCTGCTGTCTATCCTTTCTCCTATCTTCTGATTCTGTCCAGTTTTTGTTCTGTGGGTTCTCTGTAGCCAATTTGATTTATTTTAATAGAGTATTAGAGTTCAAGTACTGTGTATAGTTCAGGGCCATCATTGTGTCAAAAGCATTTAAAGTGCTGGAGAGGACTGAGAGACAATTTACAAGGATTTCATCATAAATATATGGGTGTATATGTTAGAAAAGGATGGTCATACAACAATACAACACAGCATCAGGCCCTTCTGCACACGATGTCGTGCTGAACATGATGCCAAATTAAACTTATCCCTTCTACCTGCCCTTGGTCCATATCCCTATCTTATCTGTCTCCATTACAATCCGTGGCAACACGTTCCAGACTCCTAAGCTCTCGGTATAAAAACACTTGCCTCTCACATCTTAAATGCATGCCCCTAATATTGGATACTTCAACTCCGAGGGGAAAGAAATTCTGACTGTCAACCCTATCTATGCATCTCTTAATTTTATAGACTTCTATCAAGTCTCCCCTCAGCCTCTGCCACTCCGGAGAAAGCAACCCGAGTTTTTCTAGCTTCTCCTTACAGTTCATACTCTCTAATCGAGGCAGCATCCCAGTAAACCTCTTCTGCACACTCTTCTAAACCTCCATATTCCTCCTGTGATGTGGTGAGCAGAATTTGTCTTATAAAACTGCAACATGACATTCTGACTCTCGTACTCAGTTCCTCGGTGTATAAAGACAAGCATGCCGTATGTTTCTTTACCACCCTAACTATTTGTGTGGCCACTTTCAGAGATCTGACTCTTGTTGGAGGCCTCTAAAATTGTATTTATCAAAGTTTTCTCCAGTATGACCCCATTCTGACAGTATTATAGATCAATAAATATCAAAATCTGTGTTTTAAAAATTTTTTCAAAAAATGTTATCGACCCCAACTCTCCATAATTTCCCTGATGATTGAAGACTTGATGAAGGCTCTCTACTGGCAATTCACACATCACATGCACACATGAACAAACTCTCAAACATGCCCTTCTTCCCAACATATCTCTATACACATACACATGCATGTACACGCACGCGTATGTGCACGCTCTTACCTCTACTCTACCCTAATTCTTGTCTCTTCACTTACCTGTCATCCCAACCTTTGTTTCCTCAACTCACTGAACAGTGCCTCTTTTCAAAGCATTCTCCTCATCTCCCTTTGAACCTTTCTTGTGAACTTCCACCCTGCACCATCTCTCTCTCTCTATCTCTCTCGTGCTCTCTCTCATGCTCTCTCCCTCACTTGTGGTCACTTACCCTCATGCTGTATCCTTCTATTTCTCATGTCCATGGTCTTCCTTGCGTGCATTCTCTCTCCTGCATTCGTGGACACTTGCTTTTCCTTGCTCACGTGCTGTCTCCCACATGTGTTCTCTCCTTTGCTCATACTGTCCCCTCCCCCCTCCTCCTGCTACCACTAGCAACCGTTGAAGCATGTGGGCACTGAACATGAAAGGCAAAACTGAAGCTATTTTATTTTAGTTAGGCTTGTCTGGTGCATTGTTTTCAATTTTCCAGTATGTTTTAGAAAGGAATCGAAGCCCAATAGTGGTTGCAGAAACAACTTATGAGACTAGTACTGAGTATGAAGTATGGTGAGCTTGGAGAAGCTGGGCTTGTTTCCTAAGAATGGAAAGGTTGCAAGGAGATATGGTAGTAAAGTTCAAAATCATAAATAGTTACATAGTAAATGGAAAGAAGCAGTTTCCATTGGCAAAAAGGTCTCAGATTGAAGTTAATTGGCAAGAAAAACAGGGAAACTTTGTGAAACCTATTAAATACACAGTTGTTTGGACCTGTGTAGGCAGATGCACTAATCTTAAAAAGAGAATTCTGTAGGTAAGTGAAGGAAAATTATTTGCAAAGCTGGGGAGGAACAACAGGATTGTGGAATTAATTAGATAGCACTGTCAAAGAAGTTTCAAACAGGCACACTAGGCTAAAATGATGTCACTTTGTGTTGTATGATCTCTCATTTCATGTACTGAATTAGAGTCGAGAGTGTGGTGCTGGAAAAGCACAGCAGGTCAGGCAGCATCTGAGGAGCAGGAGGATCGACGTTTCGGGCATAAGCCTTTCTGGATGAAGAGCTTATGCCCGAAATGTCTATTCTTTTGCTCCTCTGATGCTGCCTGACCTGCTGTGCATTTCCAGCACCACATGCTTGACTCTGATCTCCAGCATCTGCAGTCCTCACTTTCTTCATGTATTGAATTAGCCAACATCTATGATAATTGATTTAATATCTTTCCTCACCTCACTCATTGGATAAATGTGTTACTTTACTGAAATGCATTTTCCCTAGACTTTAAACATTTCTCTGACTAATTGGAGGTACGAAGCTTTACCTCAGAACTTAAGTTTGTAATCTTTCACAGGAGCTACCTGGTTGCACACACCTCTATTAATGCCAAAGAACAAGAAGTTGTATGAAGGTAGTGAGGGAGCCTATTTCATGGACCATAGTGGCATGCTGGTCATGCTTCCCCATGACCTCCGGGTAAGTTGTGTAATGTGCGTTGATGCTATTGGTCTCCCTGAATGAATGTCTGAGTTTAGCTTTACCTGAAGCTGCTGAACAGCCATAATCCTCCATATTTGTTGTGTTCTCCTAAGTTGGTAGTGATTCTTCTGTTCTCAGCAAGGTAAATAAAGTTGTGTTAGTAGATCCTTTCCAGAGTAGTTCTTTACATTATTTGTTAAAGACTACACTTTTTTTTAACTTGAAAAATTTTGAAAGAATGTTTCTTTTAAAATGCATAAGTTTAAACTTTAAAACTTATTCTGTACTTTATCTACCACAAAGTATTGCGTTTATCTTTTTTTAAATTGTTTTAGATACCATTTGCACGATTTGTGGCAAGAAACAACATCACTAGTTTAAAAAGGTGAGCAGAAACGGCCACTAGCTGCTTTTATGGCGCAGTTCGTAAGACTATTATCCACCTGACATGTGAAGGCTTTGTTAGTTTCACAGTTTGTGCTAAGCTGACTGGTCTAGGTTGTGGTAATACACTTAGCCTCTGTAGCTGTGGACTGAAGTCCTGAGCAATGGCCAAGTATCTACTTCTGACCAACTGGCTTTTCCTCTCACTAATTGGCCGTTGGATTATAGCCTGACGTAAGGCGCAGTCACTGTAATCTGAGTGAGAAGTAACCCCACACTTCCACATATTGATTCCATGACAGTGTTCTAACAGGATATATCACATGATGCCAGGGGCTTATGGTGCCACAGTGAGGGAAGAGTGGGCACTTGTCACATTCTGAATATTTTCTCGATTCAGCTGGGTTGGTTTGATATATCCTGGTTCACAATGTAAATACTTTGGGTTGACACAAGTTGTATTAAATTAGGAATCTTGGAGGCCATGGCTATGTCATGAAACTGAAGCTTTTGGTGCAGTGGAATGCTGTTCTGAGATTGAAGTATGACAAATTAATAGGATAAAGTACCAGAGATAAGCTAAATTTGGCCAGGAGAATTTATGGATCAGTGGAGAGGAGCCTTACTTTATTTCACCTTTTCTGAGCTGGGGTATGGTTGATTGTATTTAGTGTACAGGGATTGTTTTGTATTTAAGCACTAGCACTGAATGGCATGCTTGGCAGAGCTTTATTTTGTAACTAAACATTTGTATCTTGTGTTTTATATATGATGGGGAAGCTTAGAAGGAGGTATAGTCATTTTTGATATTAACACTCATAGAATGACACTCTATTTTGGTTAAAAACCTTGCTTGACCACCTTAAACCCAAATAACAATTACGAGGACCTTGCAGATTCTTTGTCATCAAGATTTGAGATCAGTTTGCCTCCCTTTCCTTAGGCCACCAAGCCAAATCTCCTCTCCTCTCTATCCTCATGGGTGTTGCTGATCTCTCCTTGTACATGAGTCCAGCACTCTTGACTCTATTTCTCAAGTGTAATTTAATACCCATCCTGTTTTCCTGGTTCCCATAAGAACACCGCAAACTCAAAGGATTACTGCATTATTAATCCATGACATCAACTAACCAACTAGGGTCTTGGGTTACAACCTACACTCTCACAATGACAACTTCTTTCCACTTCCGTAGTATCACTTGATTTTGTCCCATCTTCAGTTGTTGTCCACTTAAATCCTTTTTAGTAGTTTTGTTGCCTCCAGCTTCCCTCTTTCTACCTTTTGTTAACTTGGGAATCATCAAAAATCTTTGTTGCATCTGCTATTACAAAAGCTTGTCTATCATGATTGTACTCCTAACAAGTACTAGCGCAATATTTATAATTATTACCCTTGATTCCTAAACACTCCATGTCTTTGTCTCCATCTGCAACACTTAATCCCTTCAGGATATCAGTATTTGCCTAATTCCAGCTGTTCCAGCATCCCTACTATTCATCACTGCGCTACAGCAACCTATGGCTTCAGTTGCCTTGGCCCTCCTTAGACATTCTATCTCTCTACCTTTTTCTCCTTTTAAAGCTCCTATTAAACCTTTGCTAAGCTCTTAGTCTTCTGT
Source organism: Chiloscyllium plagiosum (assembly GCF_004010195.1). NCBI lineage: Eukaryota > Metazoa > Chordata > Chondrichthyes > Orectolobiformes > Hemiscylliidae > Chiloscyllium > Chiloscyllium plagiosum. The sequence continues at coordinate 86,677,318 of NC_057719.1, read as the reverse complement.
CTGATGTGACTTGGCATCACTTACTTTTATAGGTCAATGTGAAACACCTCAGGACATTTTATTTCATTAAACCTGCATTAAAAATATAAGTTGTTTTTGATCCAAGTTGGTCTTTTCTTTGGTCACAAGGTACTGCATTGAACGGGTATTCAGACCCCGAAAGCCAGACCGCAGTCATCCTAGAGAACTCTTGGAATGTGCGTTTGACATTGTCACACCAATCACAAACAACCTACTGCCAGATGCAGAGGTGATCTACACGGTTTTCGAAATTATTCAGGAATTTCCTGTACTTCAGGTGGGAAATTAGTCCATTTGTTGTTAACTCATTTCATCCAATACAGTTTATATTTGTCTTTAGGAGTGAATATTTTGCACCTTACAGTCTCATCTAAATGTTAGGACATTATTCATGACATGGTTGGGTGTATCCTTACACCTTAGTTGCCCAAATTTGTGATAAATTAGCAATTTTGCTGACTGGAATGAAAACAGCGATTTCTAACATCAACCTTATTTACTTCCTAAACAAAAAAACAAAATTGATTATTTCTCTTCCTTGCTGTTTTTGGGATATTGCTATGTACACTTTCCTACTGTATTTTCCCACAACTTCATTGCCTGTTTGGTACATAGTAATGTGAATAGCACAGTATTAGTGCAACGTAACTCTTTTTCATTATCTTCCCAGTTCCGCTTGTTTGAGTATAGAAGATGCCTAACCAATCCTGATCTCTCTAATGTGCAGCTGTTCTGAAATGGGTGGTCTTTAGTATAGAGTATGCCTTAGGTTTTTAATATGGCAAAGGCAGGGACTAGGAGAAAGTGAGGACTGCAGATGCTGGAGACTAATTTCCTCTATATAAAATTAGCAACTGAGAAGCTGGTTTGATCTTGAGCTTTTAATAGATAATGAATAATTAAACAACACTAATTCTTTGATAACTTGGTGCTCCATAATGTGGGTGTATAGGATTAGAACTGAAATAATCTTGGCTAGATCAGGAAGAAGTGGCCGCTGGACACTGTCACTGCTCTTGTAGTGCTCCCATTTACAGCCAATCAGTCATTGCTCATGAAAAGGACAGAAAACAAGGAGCGGCTGGGTCAATGCTTTGCCATAGTCAGGATTAGTGCTGTTACAAGGGTTGAGAACTGTTTTTGACTTGAGATATCCACTTAGAAATGATAACACTCTGTGACAACTTGCTTTTCCAATGTAAGAGTATGAAACACTTTAAATTGGGGGCATGTTTCCAACAGTTTTCTTTCTTCTTTTTAAAATCAGAAGGTTGTACTAATGTTTACAATTCTAATTTTGGCCATGCAGCCCTTGAGTGATTATTGCACGCACTTGTTTTCTAGGAACTCAATTACAGCATCTATCTGAACCATACCAGTCTGTTGAAAGCAGTGCTGTTGCATTGTGGGATACCAGAAGACAAACTCCAGCCAGTGTGTAACATCCTGTGTGATTCTATGGTGAGTTCTGTGGGGCTGCTCAAGTTGCAGCTGTTGTTGAAGCAGCAAAATGAGAAGGATGCCAACCAAAATTGTTCTGTTCTGCATGCTTTGTGTTTTAACCATGAGAGTTTCTAGCAACCTCCGCAGTATGTGCAACGAAAAGATGTCCAGGTAAATTAACTGTTTTTGGTTTCTCTTTCTTCTCATGTGAACTTTGTATTCATCAAGAAAATGGATAGGAAGTTAGTAACCTGAAGTTCAGCTCAATAACATAATGTTGGTCATAATACTTAACTTCTTATTAGATTAAGTAAGTATTATTTCCTTAGGGAATTTGGGGAGTGAGAAAAGTTGGCAATATGAAACAAAGAAATGATGATCTGTTCTTTTTATAGAACAAGAGAAGGAACATGAGACCTGAGAGTGGAGATCTAGAGGCTTTTGTTAGGTAGGCAGATATGTGATCGTTTAGTGTGTTTTAAGTTTATATTTTCTATAAACCAGGGCAGTTGTTAAAATTAGTACCAGACAAGAATGAACACAGCATTGAATTTACAGCTGAAATGGTTAAATCACTTTGTATAGTTATAAATAGTCACTGATTAATTTTTTAAATTCACTCATGGCTCATAGGCTTTGCTAGGCGAAGGTGGATACTGCAGATGCTAGAGATTAGAGTCAAGATTAGAGTCATTCCTGATGATGGGCTCTTGCCCGAAATGTCACTTTTCCTGCTCCTTGGATGCTGCCTGACCTGCTGTGCTTTTCCAGCACCACTCTAATCTTGACTCATTGGCTTTGCTGGCTGGCCAACACTGACTGGCCATCCCTAATTGCTCTTGAGAAGGTGGTGGTGAGCTGTCTTCTTGAATGGCTGCAGTCCATATGCGGCAGGTAGACGCACAGAGCCATCAGGGAGAAAATTCCAGAATTTGACCAAACAACACTTAAAGGAATGGCGCTTTATTTCCAAGTCAAGCTGATGGCTTGGAGGGGAACGTGCAAGTGGTGGTGTTCCATGTTTCTGCTGCCCTTGTCTTTCTAGTTGGAAGTGGTCTTGGTTTTGGAATGTGCTGTCTGAGGAACTTTGAATTTCTGTGTATCTTTTATATGGTGCACACCACTGTTACTGAATATTGGTGGTGGAAAGAGTGGATTTGTGTGGATGTAGTGCTAATTGAGTGGGCAACTTTGTCGAGAATGGTACTAAAGGTCTTGACTGTTGTTGAAGTTGCATTTATTCAGGCAAGTAGGAGGTACTCTATCACACCCCTGTCTTGTGCCTTGCAGATGGTGGATAGGCTTTGGGAAGTCAGGAAGTGAGTTATTCGCTGCAGTATTCCTAGCCTCTGACTTGCTATTATAGCCACTTTATTAATATCACAGGTCGGGTGAATTTTCCGGTCTATGATGTTCCCCAGCATGTTGATTAGTGGGCGATTTCAATGGTGGTCATGTCGTTGAATGTCAAGAGTTTGGTTGGATTGTCTCTTCTTGGAGCTTGTCATTGCCTGCCACTTGTCACCCCAACCCTGGATATTGTCCAGATCTTGTGAAACTTGGACTGTTTCAGTTTCTGAGGAGTTGCAAACAGTGCTGAGCATTGTGCAATCATCATCCTTATTATGCAGTGAAGGTCATTAATGAATTATGTTTATTGTCACATGTACTCAAGTATAGGGATACGTAAATAGAGCAAAAAGGGAGCAAAGTTCCCATTTCTGGCATCATTTTATGTACAGAGATACCTAGGTAATAAAAGTTAGGTACGTATAAATTAGAAAAATGAAAAAATAAAGTTTAAAAAAAAAAGAGCAGTATTACATTCCTTGTAAAGATAGATATAAAATCTTAGGTATAAATTAGAAACATAGAAGAAGTAAAGGCAAAAGTTCAGCGTTGCAGTCTTACTAAAGCAGGGAGTCCACACTGGGCTTCACCTCAATCCCGGGAGTCTGCGCTGGGCTTCCATGAAGAGTCTGGGAATCTGGTTACTCCACGTAAGTGCAGCTACTCTATAATGCCCCATTATAGACTAAGGAATAAGGCCAAAGAGCGTTGGTTGAGGTATATGGCAGACTGAATTGACAGCTAGCTTCAAGACAGAAAGCAGAAAATAAAGGGTGGGAAGTGTTATTCCATAAGAATAAGTACTTGAACAAAAACCGTTTAGCATTTCCATTAAAAATACTTTGATGGTAAGAATATTACCTTTTACCTTGGAAGGTACGAGACTAGTAGGGGAAGAAAAGCAAAAGGACCTTATTGTATAAAGACATTAGTGCCATACATCAGCAAGAAAATCTTTGAAAAAAGCAAGCGAAGCATCAAGTTTTATTTCTAGAATAGAGGATTAAAAAGTAATGAAACTCAGTCTGTATTGAACGTGCGGTTCTGGTTTCATATAGAGGCAACTTAAATATTGAGTAAAGCTCCCTTTACTTAGTTGCATCTGCATGTTTCAAAGCCACCCTTATTTCTGGTTTACTGTGACATGTTATCCTTACTGTGGTGACCAGTCTGTGACTCTATTGAATGTGATTTGCTGAATAAAGGCTCCTTTTTTGTTTGAGTTCATATTGACTAGCATCTGACTGAGCCTGTAAGTTCATGGTAGGAATTTTATAGCCCTCAGAAAACATTTTTATTTGAACAGCCTGAGCTGTAAATCGATTGTGGAAAAGCAATTTCTTTTTTTAAGATATTTTTATTGAAAATTTTGACATGTTTTAACAAGTTTACAAAAGAAAACTAAAAAAAAGACCCAAGTATAAACATTGATATACAGTTAAATCTTAAATAAATGATAACCAAAATCTATCAAACAAGAAAACAGAAATACCAAGAGGAAAAAAAGGGACAAAACTCAACTAACTACTCGTCTAACTTACAACTAACCAGAGTATATCATTAAAATTCTTACATTATTCAAGAGAGAAAAAAATCAACGGATAACACATAAATTGAGCAGTGATATACATGCTCGGAATGTGTTAACATCAGATCACAACAAAACCCGTATTTATCCAAAACATCCCGAGCATAGAGCATATAAAATTCACAAAAATAAAAGCTCTTTAGTACATTCAGATCAATATAATAAAAAAAACTATTTCTAAATAGTAAAAAAAAGTATAAAACATATTTAAATGGAGATCTTCCCCCTTATTCCCAGGGGGCATCACTTCCTTCCAAAAAAACCCATCATAACCTCTCCCAACCAGTGCCCCACCCTTGACCCAGGCACCCCAAGATATGATAAAGAAAATTCAAGTATACTACTGAACTAGAACTAACAGTGAGTACCCTATCCGCCCCCCCACCCACACCAACACCTGGATATATTTGGTAATGTAATACCATATATGAACATATAGGACTATAAAATTATAGTCTCAGCAAATAATAATTAAATATATTAATACAAAATAACAGAGGAAAACAACCCCGCTCCCAAGGACAAAGATAAAATAAGATAAGGTAGCCACCTTCCCCCATCTACTTTAACTAGAACCCCTGGCCTGTGTGTGTGTGTATATATATTAAAAAAAAGGGGGAAAGGAAATCGCTAAGTAAAGGAAGAATAAAAAAACCCTTCTTTCCACCCCCCAGAGATAATATTAAACAGTAAGATAATGAAAGGAAAAAAAAGGGGGGTAAACTAGGGTGGGGGTAGGGCAAAACAACACGGTGGGCGGCACGGTGGCACAGTGGTTAGCACTGCTGCCTCACAGCGCCAGAGACCAGGGTTCAATTCCCGACTCAGGCAACTGACTGTGTGGAGTTTGCACGTTCTCCCCGTGTCTGCGTAAAAATAATTCCAAGTCAAGGTATTATGAGGCTTGGAGGAGAATTTGCATGTTGTGAGAAACAAAAGCTCACTCACTTTAGTAATTTCAGTCCGAGGCAAATATCTGAATCCGCCATTTATTTTTACACCTATAGATGGGTGCCCTGTCTCAATACCAGGTAAGGTAATGAGAAAATGCACACTAAATCCAACAAACTCTCGAAATTTATACAGTTTGAATCCCCATATTTTTCCTTATTCCATTGTTTGTTCCCTGCTTCGCTTACGTCACTCATTTCCTTAAGACTGATCCCACAACTTCTGTTTATCCTGTTTTGTCCGTGACAAACTCTTATCTCTGACTCCCATAAGGGTGTTTGACGTCAGTCTACCGTAGGTTATTGATTAGGCATATCTTTTCTTCTATCAGCATCTATTTCCATCCAGAGGCCACTTTGACCTCTTTGATTAGGGTTTGTTCCTGTGTCCCCGTGTAAGGGGGAAACAGATGCTTTCCTGTTTGCCCTTATATCCACCATTGTTCTGTATTCACGTCTCATGCTTTCTTTTCGCTGAATATGTATTTTCTCATTCCCATTCTGTATCAGAATTTATACTTGCAGAAATAACATTAATTCATTTATATCCCACACATGGCTTGGGGATCTTTCCCAAGATTTCTGGAGGCTTCCAAGAGCATCTGCCTCTCCTTATATCTCTGCAGCCGGAACAGGACCGGGCGGGGGCGCTGGTTCAAGCTGGGCCCACGTATTGCAACCCGGTAGGCCTATTCTACCCTTGCCTGGCCTGATCCAGCCTCCAGATTCAATAACTGCGGAAGCCACTGTTCAAGGAACCTTGTAAGCTGGCCTCCTTCTTCCCGTTCGGGAAGGCCCAGCAAACTAATATTTTTTCGACGACCTCAAGAATCGAGGTCATCAATGTGATTCTCTAAGGCCTGGACTTGCTGCTCGAGAGTCCGGACCTGATCCACGGCCGATTCTGCAATGGCCTCGGAGGTCGCGGCCTTTAGCTCCGCCCCTCCAACTCGGCATTCAATTTCTTCATTGTCTCGGCTGTGCTTTTGTAGCGCAGCCGAGAATGAATTTCACCGACTTCGGGACTCTTCTATGAAAGCATCGATCTTCGCATCGAGTTTGGAGATTATTTCCGTGAGGCTTGCCACCGTAGGTAAGTCCCCCGGGGCGGCTGCGGATGCCTCTGCTGCAGCTGGGGAGGGTGGGGGAGGGGCTCCTGCCCGCTGAGAACTGCGGGCTCCTTTCCCCCTGGTCATTTTTACAGGCGACTGAACTGTATAAATTTAGTACTAAACCACTAATTACATTAATTAAAAACTATTTTTAATTGATTTGGTGAGTGTGGTGGAGGAAGGTGCCTAGGTCTTGGGAGGAGCACTATAGACTCAGACTTGCTGAGTCGCCGCCATCTTGGATCTCCGGAAAAGCAATTTCTAACCTGGTGAACATTTTGCTCCACTATTATTGGTTTGTTCTTCAAACAAAAAGGATATTGTAAAGTGTAACTGAAACGATGTCTTTAAACGTTGAAGGTCTGAACTGGTGCTATCCTGGTGGTTGAAAGTACTGGCCACTACTAAATATAGTGTGTCTGGGCAGTTCTTAGGACTTGTACTCTTTTAGGTCTCCAGATTCATCCATCCATGTTACCAAAGCCCTCACAGCTGTCTGTTCTGTTCCATTTCTCTAATGAGAGTTGTGCTTTGAGGAACTTGCCTCACGATTGATAACCTGGAATTGTCCAGGAGATGGATCTTCTGATCAACATTCATGAATATCACAGTGCTGCATGTGACTTCCTTAAAATCTGCTTTTAATCAACCTCCTTTAAATATTTAAGTTTGGTACCTTGCTAGATCTACTGATTTCTTTCCATCTCCTTTGATACATGTCAATCTCTCTTTTCCATGCCAGATGGGGAAACTGACCAAGCAAGAGGTAGAAGCCAAGTTCTGCAATCTGTCACTGTCACCAAACAATGTAAGTTGAGCGGTTGCTTGTTTTCCACATAATTACATCCGCCTCAGTCCATAGAATTTCTTGAATGTACAGCAGATTTGTAACTCATTAGTTCCAACTGGTCTGTGGGTGTGTTAACACTCCATGTGAAGTCCCTCTCATTTTCTTTATTGCGCCTATCAATATATTTCTATTCCATTTCCCCAGTGGTTATTTAGCTTTAAATGCATTTGTTACTTTGTGCATTGGTGATGAAGGGCTTGGCAGGAAAGAAAATTTCTGTTTTTACAGTGCTACTTTCTCTCATTCAGCTCTTGCATTTATATAAGTATACTGAGAATAAGCTGGATCTGAAAGAACTGAGAGATGTGCTGAAGCCTCTGATGAAGGGGAAGATGGCTGTTAGCCAGCTGGTAAAGCAGGCATTAAAGGAGCTTGAGGAAGTTATGGAACTCCTAAAGAAACTTGATGTCAAACTGAAGGTTGGTCATAATTCTAATGAGTGATTTGAAACAGAGACCAAGGATTTCACTTTATAACTCAACTTGTTAATGTACTGAGGTTGAACCATATAGCTGGAGTGGTAGGAGGCTGAGCCTCAAGTGCCACTTGCTCTAGAGGTGTGTAATACCATTTTCACCAGGTTCAGTGGTGTCAGTTTACTTTTAATCGGCAAACAATACTAGTCCTCACTGATCTCCTCCACCCTGGCAGGGATGCCACCTGCTAGTGTTTCTCCTCTTCGTTGCCACTCTATACGACTCAGGACTGTGGACTCCACTTCCTCCAAAATCGAAGTGACCTGCTGATTCCCTGTTCACACACTTGCTGAATAAAATTAATAAAACCATTTTAAAGGTTATGACACTCCTTTGGAGCAGGTGGGACTTTAACCTGGACCTCCTGATCCAGAGTTAGGCATCTTAAGCACTGTGCAACCAGCACCTTGATTCCTTGTCCTTACAAAAAATGGTGCTGAACAGCACATGCAGCAAATAGAACCACACCCTAGCATTGACTTTAAATTTAGAGGGGTTAAAATTGGTGAAAAGGGTGTAACTCAGCCAAAAGAGGTGCGCGATAAGGAAGTTGACTGGTGGTATGTGAGATGGATTTGTATATCCTGGGACTCTCAACAAACAGACTTTCAGCTTGTAAAAACGAACAGGAATACTTAGCAGCTTTGGCGGGAAAGGTCCAGTGAGAAGCAGTCAACATTTCCAGTTTGCCGGTCCTTTATCTGAACTCAGTACTTGGAGATATAACAGTTTTAAAGCAAGGGGAGGGCTGGATGGAGGAAAAGGGAAAGTTTGTGATCAGGTGGGAGGCAGCAGAGAGGATCATTCAAAGTAAGAAGAGACAATAATGGAACAAGTGCAAAAGCAAAGGTATGGCTGGAGGAGGTGTAAATGTGAAAAGCAGAATCATTACCGGCAGGTATCATTTGAAAAGAAACAAAGTGCAGAGACTAGGATGTGAGATTGTTGAACTCAGTGTTAGACCCATAATGCAATAAAATGCTTGATCAAAAAAATGAAGTTCTGTTCTTTGAGCTTGGATTGAGCTTCATTGCAAGGGTACAAGAAGCTTGAAGACCTTGCTCTAACAGATGTTGATATGAGCCTTCCTTGTTTAATAGGTAGTCGTGAACCTGGGCCTTGTCTACAAGGTACAGCAGCACAGTGGGGTAATTTTTCAGTTTGTAGCACTCGTGAAGCGGCGACACCACATTGTGCCTGATATCTTGGCAGCTGGAGGGAGGTACGACAATCTGGTGAGTTCTTTTGGTCCTGCCTTTCCTGGGTAGCACTGATCCCCTGTATAAGATTCTGTTCGTCCAGATGCGTCCAGTCACACATTCTTGACTGTAGTGTTAAAACGAGCAAGTGAATTTCTTTCGTTTACTAACAAATGTTGACTTCAGTTAGTGACTGATACCTCCTTCAACAAAGCTGTAATGCTTTAGGTAGAATTGCCGCCGTTTACATTCTGATCAGGGATCAGAATAAATTAATTGCTATAACATTGCACCTTACAAATGGTTCAGTGTCCACACTAGTGCAGTTCATGAAATATTTTTGTTCTCCTTGCTGGAGCCACATTAGGGAGATTTAAACAATCCTTAGATAATCATATGGATGATTTTAGGATAGTGTAGAGGGACGAGCTGAGAATAGTTCACAGGTCGGCACAACATCGAGGGCCGAAGGGCCTGTTCTGCACTGTATTGTTCCATGTATGTATAGTTACATACACACAATATACTCTCCTCTTTTAACATATCCTTTACTTGGGTATATCACAACACATTTTTCATGTGTTATGCTAAACAATGAGAGTTGTTTGTTTATTGGAGCTTGCAAGTCATCATGATTGGCGTTCACTGGTTTGAGCTGCAGTTCACATCGTTTAAATTTCCATCAGTGCTTTCTTGATTATTATTTTCTTCTTTTAGCCTTGAGGCAATGTGGTTCATTTCAGTATCTCTGATGCAGTCACAGTGGAGCTAGGCAACTTTGATGTGGACTGTGGGTTGAATCTGTTTTGTGTGGCGCGTATCCACACTTCACCAACTTCTCCGACATTTTCTCTTGTGTGATGTTGTTGTCCTCTGGTAGCAATATGCAGTCTTGCATAAGAGCAGATGAGGTGAAAGTTGACACTTCCCTCCCATCCAGTTTAACTCATCTTCAAGTCCATGTCACTCCTCCACAGTGGTGGCACGATGGCTCAATGGTTAGCACTGCTGCCTTACAGCACCAGGGACCCAGGTTCAATTCCGATCTTGGGTGACTGTCTGTGTGGAGTTTGCATATTCTCCCTGTGTCTGCGTGGATTTCCTTTGAGTTCCTCCCATAGTCCATGAATTGGCCATGCTAAATTGCCCTTTGTGTTAGGAGCATTAGTCAGAGGGAAATGGATCTGGGTGCATTACTCTTTGGAGGGTCGGTGTGGACTTGTTGGGTCAAATGGCCTGTTTCCACACTGTAGGGAATCTAATCTAATTTAAATCTAAATGTATTGTTATGCAGAGCTCACACTATCTAAGTCATTGTCATAGTGTCATTGGTTGCAGGGTTATTCTCCCTATTGCTGGATGATTTGGTACTGAATTGTCTCTGAAGAACATACCTGCACATGTGAAACATCATCCTTTGAGATAAAGACCAATATTTTATATATTTTGTCTCTGATTAAAAATCTATGTGATTGAGGTGCTACATGACCATTATGATGAAATGCCGTTATTCTCAATTTGTCTGATTTATTGAATTATCTTAATAGGGTCCCATGTAGGAACCACATCGTTGATTATGGGTACTGGATGAGCAAATCGACTTGCTTTCTGTTCTCTGTGATAACTGTTATTGATTGTCTCAGTGGGAAATTTTGTGAGAATCAGAGTTGAGAGTGTGGTGCTGGAAAAGCACAGCTGGTCAGGCAGTATCCAAGACTGATGAAGGGCTTTTGCCTGAAACATTGATTTTTCCTGCTTCTCGGATGCTGCCTGACCTGCTGTGCTTTTCCAGCACCCCACTCTCGACTCTACACAGAAGTTGCCAGACCTGCTGAATTTTTCCAGAAGTTGTTTTATTTTTCTGATTTCTAGCATCCACAGTTCTTTTTTTCTTCGTTTCCCCCATCTCGCCTCTTGATTTGTCATGGACATGGAGTAGGCGTTTGTTTTGTACATCACCTAACCTCCCATTATTTATGGTTAAGAACGCAAACATCACCTTCAACAATGAGTGATATCATTACTGGGCTTAATCTTGACCTTGTTTAGTGATCCCCACACATCCAGTTTCAAGCAAGGACGACTGGAGCAGGAACTCTGGAAGGTTTATGGTTCCTCAGTTCCCCACTCCCTTCTTTTTTGTCGACAGCACTGAGATCATTTGTAATGGAAGCGGTAGCAACAGCTTTACCTTGCTGAGATCACCAGCAGAAATCAGGTCAGAAATCAGTCATAGAGCAATCCCAGACTTTGGGAATTAGTTCAAGCACTGCATTCATCCCTTTTGGCTTTTGCAGAGTTATGCAAAATGGTTTGTAAATCTAATTTTTCTTCTCAAGAAATAAGAACTATTGAGTTTGTTTTTCCTCTTCCTTAGATCCTCGAATTCCAGAGACCGCAAGTTGTAGGGCCACTTCCCTCTGCTGTAGGAGTTAGCCTTGCCTTGGATAAGATTTCCACCCTTTGTAACTCATCTGAACAGGTGAGTTATCCTAAGAGTTTTATATCATTGCTGGTTTCAAGTGAAATATATCAGCCAAAAACAAGAAGTGTTGAGCAACAGAGTGAGGATTGGGACCATGCTGAGCGATGGATTCCAGTGTAAATACTTTGTTGCTTCTTCAGCTTGTAACAGTAAGCTATTTGTGAACTGCAGGTTCATAACTCTCCAACCAACTGTCTTCCATTGTAGCCTGTTACCTGTCATTGTGAGATCCTGGTGGTTGCTGTCGGGAGCGTGTCACTGGACAGGGCTATTGTCCTCATCCTGCAATTGTGGAAATCTGGGATAAAAGCTGAGTTGCTGCACAATGTCACCCAGGTAATGCATGTAGTAGTTTTGGGATGCAAGGGATGCATAATTTAAGGGACTAGAGGTCCATTGATGGAAATTGACCTCCAAGCACCTTGATTTAGGGGAATGGAAGAGGCAGATGTACTTTGGTGTTTAACACCATGATTTCTCAGCTTGTCTGTGTTGTGTGTACTGCAATTTATATCTTCTATATGTGTAGTTTTTCTCCGGGCTGAGGCTATCTAGTGTCTGGCCCTTACGGGTTGTAAGATCAGGCTGTTGGCAGGAATGAACCTTGGGTCCATTTCCCACAAGATTCCATCTTACTATCCCACCAGTTCCTCATGACATCATCAGTGTGGGTGGTGCTTAGTGGGCTCAATCAAGTATTAACCCTTTCAGACCATATTCTACATCCAGTCTTTAAGGGCTTATGTGGTCTTGTGTTGCAAGGATAGCCGTTGTCTGGTGCAATGAGAAGCATCGTCTAGAGTAAACAATATGTAATTCATTTCGATAAGAATAGGCTCTACATTATTAAAAGGACTGTTGGGAGGACTTGGCCTTAGATCTGGTCTCCCACTGATAGCCCATGGGAGCCTTGGTCATTCTTCATGTGTAAATTATTGGAATAAAAAGGAGTGTCTCAACTAAGCTGGGTCACATGAACTGTGTGGTAGTGGTCATCTGACAGCAAAAGGGTAAGAAGAGGGGTGGATGTCTTCACTAGCTCCACTCTTGATAACCCTAGCTGAGACAAGTTAACTTGGCATGACAAGGAATTGAATTTGTGTACGGTATATCCTGCCTCATGGTTTATTCTCACACTAAATCAATCTTTGTTTGTTATATTGTGATGATACTGTGGCTTTAAGAGGTGTATTTTGTCCTGTTTCTTTTATGAAGAAAGGTTGAGACTGAGGTAATGAGTAATCTGCTCAAAGCGAATAAAATAAACAGCTTGTGAGGCCTTGGGGTTTTTTTTTTGTTAAAGTTGGAATAATAGAAGCAACCTGAATGGATGGAGTCACGCTCCCAAAGAACCAGAATTTTTAGTTTTAGCTATCAGCCGTTGCTGGGTTCATAAGCTGGATGTGGAAGCTCTTTCTCTCTCTGTTACAGCTAAAAGCTGGGGTTCTCTTAGAATTGCATGTGAGACAAGATATTTTACTGAATTTGCCTTTGCCAAGGGTGTGTTTATGGGCTGTTACTATATTGGAACAGTTAATTAGTAGTAGTTGGTGTGTACATATATATAATTCTATAAAGCATTTCAATAAAGTTACAGTTAAGAAAATTCTTCTATTTTATTTTTGTTTTGAGTGTATTTTAATTGTAGTGTAAAAATAGTGTGTTTGCTTAAAGTAGTTTGACTGATCGAATTGCATCTGGAATGCAATGCCTTACACTTACCTTTAAAAGTTAGGGTCTGGGCTACCTTAATATATTTTGAGGGGGTTTGGTCCGGTCCATAACAATGTTAACTGACTACATTCTGTGCTCAGTATGAATTAAAGCTATGTTTCTGATTTTAAGTGAATGTAGTTACAGTGCTGGCATTTTCTATCTCAGGAAGAAGCTCAGGAGCATTGCAAACAGGTTGGAATCAGTCACTCCATCCTTATCTCTGATAAGGAGAGTAAACACGTGAAGGTAATACACTTTTAACTTATAAGATTTATCTGAGTATTAAAATCCCCAGTGCACTTTACTTAAAAGCATTACGTCCATATTGATGATCATATACACTACTGAATCAGTGAATACTGTGTTGGAACTGCACCCTTTAGAAGGCCGCAAAATCTAACTGGTACTATATTACCGAAATGTTTACATGGGTCATCTGGAGTTTAATTGTCATGCAGTCAATCATGTTGCAGATTGGAAATTATCCATAAGTTTTAGCATGCCCCTGTCAACCCAGCATTTTTAAGATTGTATTTAATCAATCGCTCTGATATTTGCACTTGGACAGTTGTCTGCATGAGTTCATGACTTCATGAGGGAAGTGAAGGGGCAGAATGGTAACCTCAATACTTATAAAGATCACTCAGATCAATCAGTTCATTTATTCTGAATCCAACTGATCAACAAACAGAACTTTATCAACTAATACAAATGAAGCAAAGTAAAGGATAGGACTCACAAGCTAGTTTAAATATTACCCATGAATGATGATCCTAGCTGAGGTTTTCCGATGGAGTCCCAGACACTAGGGCTGGTCAATTCTGTGATGATGAGTGTCACTGTCTTTATTCCCTTCATTATAGGGTGTTTGCTGACTCCTTTTCTTCCATTTACTTTGTAAACCTTAAAGCTTTGTACATTATCTCTCCCAGTCTCTGCTGACTGCTCATGTGAACTAATTGCCCCACTGTGAAGTGGTTGTTCATCACCCAAGCTGCTTATAACTTGCATCTACAATATTTTGTCAGTTGCTGCAATCAGTGAACTTCAAGACTCCTCCCTGTCAGGTTTGATCTCCTTTGTCAGACCCCTGTGTTAATATAGAGGGAAAGGCAAAAGAATGGAACAAGCAAAGATAAAGCATACAGAAAGATGAAACTGAATTTTCTACGTAAATGTTTCCCTTTTCACTCTGGCCCCATTCTGGTCAGGTAATTGAAAATAATTTCACCACAGCTTTTACAGTCTGTATTGGCTGTGACCCTGCCTCATGGTTTTAAGAACGCAGATGACATTTCTGTAACAGCAGTACAGATAGTGTTACAAGATGGCCAGACAGGGAATGTGTGCCACCAACTATCCCTTCATTGCTGATTTTGTCAATACCCAACAGAATCCTTTGAGATAATAAATTGATTTGTAGCACTGGCTGCATTTTTGTTGAGTGTATCTTGAAAGGTGGTAATAGAGCATCTCAAGGTTTTCACAGATGTTAGTTCAATGGTCAGAAAAATCTCCCTCTAGGCAGTAAAGTATATTTATTAGGAGTGTTTTGCTGCTGTTGTCTTATCAGAGTTACAGTATTCTGATTTGATTAAATGATATAAAAATTGAGTAATAAATCTGGTTGGGCTGAAGGGCCTGTTTCCACACTGTAGGGAATCTAATCTAGTAAATTCTGCAAGGTTATAGAAACAGATGTTGCTCCTGTGATAGTTGTTCTGTGTTCCTTTTGCTGTAGCCTTCCTATATCCACCATTTTTTACCTGTTCTTATTTCTCAGATATGAAATGACAGTGCAAGGTTTATAGGTTCTTAATTGAATTATAATGTTTTACACTTTCAGGCACGAGTTTGGGAACCTTGCAGTATGAGGGAGGAGACTCTATTGCTGGGGAGACATCGGGGTGCAGATCTGATCTGGGAAAGGCAAACCTGGTGATGAAAGGATAGGAAGGAAAACTTAGAGCTTGCTTATGGTTGGGCATGAGGAATTGGTTGGATACCTTGTGTGAAGTTAATGTGGTTTTTGAGATCGCTGGTAAGACCCTATGTGTGATTGGGAAAAGTGATGATAGAGAAGGAGAAGGTACTCTGTATGTGATCTTGTAGGGAGCAGGCAAAGTATGGTTGGAGGAGTTATGAGAGATCCTGTCTGAACTCATGGAAACTGGGAACTCTCTCCCTTTAAGAGAAATAGCCAACTCTGCATCCCCAATATTTAGAGTCAAAGTGTGGTGCTGGAAAAGCACAGCTGGTCAGGCAGTATCCGAGGAACAGGCGAGTCGACGTTTCGAGCATGAGCTCTTCATCAGGAAACCTAGTTGATTATAACCCCCAGTATTTCGGCAAGATTACACTTGAAAGGGTTCAGAACAGATATACAGGGATGTTTGCTGCGTTTGGAGCTATAGGGAGAGGCTGAATAGACTGGGGCTACTTTTCCTGGAAAATCGGAGGCTGAGGGTGACCTTATAGAGATTTATAAAATCATAAGGGGCATTGGAAGATGAATGTCTTTTTCCTAAGGTAAGGGAGTCCAAAACTAGGTTTAAGATGAGAGGGGAAAGATTTAAAAGGGACCTAAGGGACAACTTTTTCATGCAGAGGGTGATGCGTGTATGGAATGAGCTGCCAGAGGTGGTGGTGGAGGCTGGTACAATTACAACATTGAAAAGTCATCTGGATGGGTATATGAATAGGACGGGTTTGGAGGGATATGGGCCAAATGCTGGCAAGTGGGACTAGATTAATTTAGGATATCTGGTTGGCATGGACAAGTTGGACCAAAGGTTCTGTTTCTGTGCTGTACACCTCTATGACTCTAATTCCCGGCTGCATGGCTGTGCTAAGACAGCAATTCTGAATTCATGACTGTGCCGAGGAAGTTGGGCATTTGTCATGTTGTGATGATTTTTCCTTTGTTGTGTTCAGGTGCGATCGTTTGAAAAGGACAAAC
Source organism: Chiloscyllium plagiosum (assembly GCF_004010195.1). Classification (NCBI taxonomy): domain Eukaryota; kingdom Metazoa; phylum Chordata; class Chondrichthyes; order Orectolobiformes; family Hemiscylliidae; genus Chiloscyllium; species Chiloscyllium plagiosum. The sequence continues at coordinate 86,661,169 of NC_057719.1, read as the reverse complement.
AGACTGAAAAACGAATTCTGGAAGCAGAGGTAGTGGAGCACTTAAAGAAAATCAAATCTAAAATCTCAGACGAAAAGAGCAACAGGTGAGAGTTTTACTGTAGACCAGAGGGTCAACGATTGTGATGATTGGTGTCTTGTATGAACTAGCTAGTAGAGTAAGGGGAGACTGGAGGCCAAGGCTGTGTTCACCAGCATAGAGAAGTTCAGCTCAGATCAGGTAGTGGGTTCTGAAGTACAGGAGACTTGTGAATCTGAACCAAAGAATTTGGATTCATATTGAAAATGCAAGAGGAAAGAGCAGAAACAAATCTTACTATTTTTTTTTTAATTGATAAAGGAGATTGTGGATTTTCCGCAATGGACTCTTAATTCTGAGCTAATTGCAGTCAACATCATCAGAATTCCTGTCTGTCTTCTACTGATTCAGTGAAGGGCCCTTGATGACTTTTGGATTTAACTGTGATGTGTAGGGTTAGTGAATGTTTCGGTAGTATTGTATTTTGTGGAACGTTGGGATCCGAGTTTAGGATTATGGTTCACATTGACTTGGAAATATTGTGAACTGTGAGAATGATGGCGGACATGCAGTGGAATTGTTGGAGACCTGGGGATATGTATACAGAAAACATTGGAGAAAAGGAGGAGGAGAGGGGACCTAATTGAGGTATACAAGATAATGAGAGGCATAGATAGAGTCGATAGCCAGAGACTATTTCCCAGGGCAGAAATGACTAACACAAGGGGTCATAGTTTCAAGCTGGTTGGAGGAAAGTATAGTGGGGATGTCAGAGGTGGGTTCTTTACACAGAGAGTTGTGAGAGCATGGAATGCGTTGCCAGCAGCAGTTGTGGAAGCAAGGTCATTGGAGACATTTAAGAGACATGCATATGGTCACGGAAATTTGAGGGTGCATACATGAGGATCAGTGGTCGGCACAACATCGTGGGCTGAAGGGCCTGTTCTGTGCTGTGCTGTACTGTTCTATGTTCTAAAACATTGGAGGAGGTAGGGCAGGTTGAGACAATTAATAAAGTATATGGGATTGTGGACTTTCTGAATAATTTTGAGCAGTTATAAAACTTTGATTTTTTTACCTCAGTTGTAGCATTGTGTCTATTTCTGGCATGACACCTCAGGGAGGATGTGAAGACATCAGAGCGGGTTCAGAAAAGACTGATAAGAATGCTTCCAAGAATGAGGCACTTCAGGTGTGTGGATAAATTGAGAAGATGGGGATGTTTGAGATTTGATAGAGACTTTCAAGACTTTGAAGTTCCTGGACAGAGAAAAACCATTCCATTTGATAGAGAATTTGAGGGCTAGAGGATACAGATGTACATGAGGTTAGGATCTGGAAGGTACTGCCTGGAAGTTTATGGAGACAGTTTCAATGTTGGCTTTCAAAAGAAAATTGATTAAGCATCTGAAGAGAGGTAATTGTAGGGTCAAGGAGAGAATGGGACTGACTGTTTCTCTTGCAGAACAGACACAACAAACTAAAGGGACTCCTGTAATGTTTTACTTATTCAATTGTGATTTCTTCAAACTGCAATCCTTTATTGTCTCATTGTGTCTTGGTTTGAAAATACTATTAAAAGTAGAATCCTCTTAACGTGTGTGATTCACCACCAGTTACATGAGGGAAGAGATCATTGCCTTTCATAGAGCACAGAAGCAAGAATATACTGTCCTACGTAATTCATGGGCCTCTTTGTCTCACTGCTGGTTATAATATACTTGAACCCTTGAGCTCTATGGCCTCCTCTCTGCAGCTGAATGGTCACATCAGGCGCAAGTTATTCAAATGAGAAGTTTTGAATGGTCATGTAAAAAAAGCGAAAATGAATGAAATCGACTTATGATAACTGATCATTTCTTGACCTGACTACTCCTATCCTTACCAGGCTTGTGGTTTCCCAGGTTGGGTTCTGTTGACCATCTTCCTTGTGTTTTCTTTTAAACAGGGAATCTCCAGAGAGCCCCTCCTCTCAGAACCTGAAGGGATCACTCAGCAATTCTGCAGGTACTGTTAGCTCCGTGACCAAGCATGGTTTCAACATTTACCATTGTCTTAGTCTGTCACTGTGAAGTGGGACAAGTGTGTTGAATAATATGGGTGATTGATTCCAACCATGAGAATTCACTGGTTTACCATTTATGAGTCCAATTCCATTTCACATCCTGAGATCTGTATAATTTTTTCCAGTGTTTTGAGTCGATTTGGGAAACGAGTAATAAATAGGGTTGGCGACTTTACAATGCAGACAGGGCAGTTAGCATTGGTGGTAACTACAACATTCCACCTCTTCAGAGCATGCTGAAGATTTTAAAAAAATCCTAATTGAAATAATATTAAGGCTTTGACTGGCACTGTTTGAGTTCAGTTTGTTACTGTGACATTCCTTAGAACAATTGAATTTTTATCTTGCAGCAGAAATGTTTTTTTTAGCAAAAGCTGCCCTTCAACTCTGGAGCTACTTTGATAATGGAGACATGCCCTGGGTTACCTGTGGCTTTACCACTGATGCAGTCTCACAAACCAAGATAATTTTTTTTATTTTTAAAGAAAGAAAGAAATTCCTTTAGTTCTTTTTGTAAATCTGATTCATTTGTTCTTAAAGAACATTATTGCCAAGGCCACCATTTACTTTGAAGCACCACCTGCTGGCTGGCTTATATATACACGTGTGCACATGCCCACACACACACATACACACATGCCCATAGACACACATACCCACCACCATACATGCAAACACACACTGGTGCCCACGGACATGCATTATCCTGGCACCAGGAAAACAACATGCGATTGTAGATTTGTACCATGGCCACAGACAAATCTACCTGTTCCATAACCTGTCAAATTCCTGTCAATATTGCTCTTCCAGTCTTCCATGAGTCCCCTATGCAGCTGACTCATGGTGCCATAGTCTTGACTCTGGGTACACTTCTCACGTGAGCCATCATTCTGATTGATATTCAGAACTGAATACTGGGCGGTGAGCCTGATGCACTGAGGAGGGTACCTATTCTACCTGTCTGGTCTTCAGTGACTATGTGTTGGTTACTTTATTTCCCTTTCTTCCCTGCGTCCTCTTAAATGATCCATTGATGTAGCTCTCAGCTTTGTCGATGCAATGCATTGATGCCATTACTCAGTTCCTAATTGCAGAGCTCAAGCTGCTGCACCCGATGATACCTGCTGCACAAATGATCATCCAGGACATGGGTGATGAAGTTCCCACATTGTGCAGCATGTGCATTCTTGAGGTTCCAGCAGCTCTGTCATTCTCATTTTCAGTGGTGTTTCATTTGCTTCGCAGATCTCTTACTGTTTGCTGACTCTTGTGCTTGTTAGTTGTGTTGCTACTGTGCCACTCTTGGTGATGGGTGTGCACTCATAATACACTCCATGTCCTCAGTGCTTCCATGTTTCTAATAGGAAGGTTATTGACATGTATTGTTAATGATGCTAGTTCTCTCTCCATGGCTGTCGGACCTGCTGAGCATTTCCAGCTTTAAATGTGTTCACTCTGTTTTAGAAATTGTGAGCTGTTCTTGACATTGAATCTTACAATAGACACAGTAAGATTCTGACTCACACAATAGATTAGTTAACCTCAGTAATCTTTAATTTAGCTTAAGAATATCTTGAAATAGTACAGAACGTGAGTACTGCTGAAAAAGGCCAAGTTTTATTGAAGCTTTTTGACAATGTTGAAATTAGCAACATGTATATGTTATTTCCATCTCTAAAGAACAGGACCACGTATTAATATATGTAGTTTTTGGCAGGTACAAGCCACATGTGAACCTGACTGATGATCTTAAATTAATTGTCAGTATTATTATTGGCATGCTGGATTATTTAGCAAATGCTGTCCAATTTAGGGTTCTGAAGAAAACTCCTATTGGAGGCATAGGATGTCAGGATGAGGTGATTTGACTATAAGGCATATTGCAAGGCCGGATAATTTTAAGATAGGGATTGAAATATCTGTGTGCTCTCATCTCCTGTCAATGGTTTGAGCAGTATATTAAATAATTATAACATTCTGTTCTTAAAAGTAATGTTTGTCTACTTCACCAGGTATGTCAAAAGTGTCTCTTTGCCATTTTGCCCTCACCCACAGGACCTTTTGAATCACATGGAAGCTCGTTAGTGCCAAATTTTAATTTAATTTCACCTGAGAAACTGTCAGCAAGCATGAAACGGCGGTATGAGGAAAAGGTAAGAAGTGGATCTCCTCTCTAGGTGCTTCTACACTTTAGACAGAACCTAAACCAAACTGTAGCTGAGATTGGAAAGAAAATACCTCATTGCCAGATAACACTGCACTGTCAGATCAGATCATTGTAGATTTGAAAAATTGAACCCTCTATCAGCTGCCAGTGATAATAGATTCTAACTGAAATGTGTTGGATATTGGTTTTATTGGTCATGATTTGGAGATGCCAGTGTTGGACTGGGGTGTACAAAGTTAAAAATCACACAACACCAGGTTCTTGTACAACAGGTTTAATAAGAAGCACTCGCTTTCGGAGTGCTGCTCTTTCATCAAATGGTTGCCAGTGCTCTGAAAGCTAGTGCTTCCGATTAAACCTGTTGGTTTTGTTGGTAATTTCTTTGATTTGTGTTATTGGTGCTTTATTTTATTTAATGCTTCATTCCCATTTTCTCATACTCTGCCATTGACCTAAGCTGAAAATAGACCTCATGCCCAGATCTCTCGAGGGATAATTTTACTGGCTCCTCCTGTGATGCTTTCACACTCTCTTCCCTTCCAATGCACATGGCAGCACCGATTATTCTTAAGTCATGCTCCAACAAAACTCCTCAGGAAGACATGTTATATTCAGAGCTCTATTAGAATGCTTCTTCATAGGTGATATATGTGTGAAAAGGGAGAACTACCTCTTTTTTTGAGAGATTAGCCAACATAATGCATTAAATGAGAAACTAAGGATTCAAGTCGCACCAACCTTCAATGTGATTCTTGACTGCTCAGATACTGAAGCTTCTGTGTGCCCATGCAGCAAGACCTGAACAACATCCAGTCTTGCGCTGACAGGTGGCTACAAAAGTACATCCAGGAGGAGCATGCCTCACCATTTCTCCATGACAGTTGATGACATTATCATTGCTGAACCTCCTACCTTGTGCACACGAGGGATTACTATTGTCCAAAACCATAGAGCAAGTCATTGACTTTCCACAGGATTCATAGTCAATCGTTCCCTGACTCACCAAAGCCTGCCTACCATCTAGAAGGCACCACTCAGAACTTCTGAGATTCTTCAGCATTTTCTTCTTTTATTCCAGGTTTCCAGCATTTGTAGTATTTAGCTTGTATTAAAGCAGTGTGCTTGTTTAGCACCCATCCACAAGCTTAACCATCCACTACCCCATACCACTTACACAGCAATATGCACTGCAGCATCTCACCAAGGTTCTTTTTACAACACTTTCCAAATCCATCAATTCAAAAGACAAGGGCAGGAAATATGTGGGAATAGCTTGGGTACCCCTACACCAAATGTACCGCAGCTGTTCAATAAGGCAACTTACCAGCACTGTTAGGAATAGGCAATAAATTCTGGCCTTCTCAACAAGTCCAACTTTCTATTAATGATTGTTTTCAAATCCTGTGGAAAATTTTACTGGGTGATCTTTTAACAATTGTACAATGCTATTGTTATTTCCATTCTAATTTAAGTGCTAGCAATCTAAACTCCTCCCTTTTCCATCGGCTGTTTCCCTTCAACAGAAAAGCTCTTGCTGCGCAGCTCACTTCATACTCATGTAAGTTCCAAAATAGCATAACCTTTGCAGGTGAGCACAACTATGTAGTTAGATATTCATCACTGTCTACTAAACATGTAGATTAACAAAACCTACAAGAGTAAAAACTGATGACTACACAACAGTGAATGGTTTTGAGAGGACAGGACAGCAAGCACCATTTCTTTCATGATGTTAATGTCCTGTACCCAACTTAAGTCATTCTTAAAGCAGCTCTTCGCTTTTCAGGTTCTCTCAAGACTTCAAACCTTTGTCAGTAACCTGCAGCAGAAAAGCAATGACATTGAGGTTTTAGCGGTAAGTCACTGAAACATTGACATGTGCTGGTGCTGGGCAGATTTAGAATCTGAAGCTGCAGCCAACTGTGGAGCTGCCACGATCATTGGGGAGAGGGGCACTCATTGCATATTCAGTGCCTGAAGAAAGGCACTGAGTCAAAGAGATAGGGGGAGGGTTGAATGGCACATTTTTTAGTGTGTCCCTTCTCTGCACTGAGAAAACAGACTTAGATAGATAGATAGAAGAATACAGCGCAGTACAGGCCCTTTGGCCCTCGATGTTGCGCCGATCCAAGCCCACCTAACCTATACTAACCCACTATCCTCCATATACCTATCCAATGCCCGCTTAAATGCCCATAAAGAGGGAGAGTCCACCACTGCTACTGGCAGGGCATTCCATGAACTTACGACTCGCTGAGTGAAGAACCTACCCCTAACTTCAGTCCTATATCTACCCCCCCTTAATTTAAAGCTATGCCCCCTCGTAATAGCTGACTCCATACGTGGAAAAAGATTCTCACTGTCGACCCTATCTAAACCCCTAATCATCTTGTACACCTCAATCAAGTCACCCCTAAACCTTATTTTCTCTAATGAAAACAGCCCCAAGTGTCTCAGTCTTTCCTCATACGATCTTCCTTCCATACCAGGCAACATCCTGGTAAACCTCCTCTGCACCCGTTCCAGTGCCACCACATCCTTCCTATAGTATGGCGACCAAAACTGCACACAATATTCCAGATGCGGCCGCACCAGAGTCTTATACAACTGCATCATGACCTCAGGACTCCGGAACTCAATTCCTCTACCAATAAAAGCCAGTACGCCATATGCCTTCCTCACCGCACGATTTACCTGGGTGGCAACTTTCAGAGATCTGTGTACATGGACACCAAGATCCCTCTGCTCATCCACACTACCAAGTATCCGACCATTAGCCCAATACCCCATCTTTTTGTTACTCTTACCAAAGTGAATCACCTCACACTTACCTACATTGAACTCCATTTGCCACCTTTCTGCCCAGCTCTGCAGCTTCTCTATATCCTGATGTAACCTGCCACAT
>NC_057719.1:86639647-86653985 GCF_004010195.1 Chiloscyllium plagiosum | reverse complement strand
ATCCATTTATACCACATCTACCGCTTTCCCCTCATCAACCTCCTTCGTCACCTTTTCAAAGAATTCAATAAGGTTTGTGAGGCACGACTTGCCCTTCACAAAACCATGCTGACTATCCTTGATCACATTATTCTTATCCAGATGTGCATAAATCCTATCCCTTACAATTCTCTCTAAGACTTTGCCCACAACAGAAGTGAGACTCACCGGCCTATAGTTACTAGGGTTATCCCTACTCCCCTTTTTGAACAAGGGAACCACATTTGCTATCCTCCAGTCTTCTGGGACTACTCCTGTAGACAAAGAGGACATAAAAATCAAGGCCAGTGGCTCTGCAATCTCCTCCCTTGCTTCCCAGAGAATCCTAGGATAAATGCCATCAGGCCCAGGGGACTTATCTTTTTTCACCTTTTCCAGGATTTCCAACACCTCTTCTCTACATACCTCAAAGCCATCCATTCTACTTATTTGTGACTCAGTATTCACATCGACGACAATGCCCTGTTCCTGAGTAAATACTGAAGAAAAGTATTCATTCAGTGTCTCCCCAATCTCTTCCGCCTCCACACGCAACTTCCCACTACTATCCTTGACTGGACCTATTCCTACCCTAGTCATTCTTTTATTCCTAACATACCTATAGAAAGCCTTAGGGTTTTCCCTAATCCTACCGACTAAGGACCTTTCATGTCCCCTCCTTGCTGTTAAAGTTGGCTTATACAAAGCGCCCTGATTTAGTAGAGTTGGTCTAAGCAGAGCTTCCCATTTTGATGTCTTTCCCTTTGATGATGAGTCTGTGAATGTGCACAGTCATATTGAGAACTTTGAAGCTAAGTAGAGAGATCAGTATATTTTTTAAAAATAGAAGTGTGGAGAAACAAAATGGTTGAGGAATACATGTTTGGTATTAGTAATAATTAATGGACAGGAACAATGTTGGCCTTTATATCAAGCATAATTCATAAAGTAGTGATTAGAGCCACTCTGAAATATTCTTCAGTTTTTGGACATTAAAGCTCAGGAAACGTATGTTGGCTTGAAAAGATTGGTGTAACACAGATTCATTCGAATAATTCTAGGCCAAAAGGGCTAAATTACAAGGACTGGTTTCTTAAACACTCTTCACCATTAAGGGGGTGATCTAATTGAAGTGTTTAAGCTATGTGAATTTCTTTTTAGGATAGACAGGAATTCCCTCTTTCCTCCTGTAGGAGAATGTAGAATATGACGGCATAACCTTAAAATTAAAGTTAGGTCATTCTACAGGGGTGTTCGGAGGCACTTCCTCACACAAATGCTCTGGAAATTTGTGAGTGTGTTGGTGAGGTGGGGTCACCGAATGAACCTGAGAGAGCAGGATGGTTTGGTAAACATGCACGTTGGTGAAGTGGATGTGTATGGTGATGGGCATAGTCGCCTGGGCCGTTATGCTGTTGCCTTTCAGATCTACCTGCTGGCCAGCCTTAAACACAAACCACAAACTTTCCAATTTCTGCTGCTTCAAAAATCTCACACAGAACATGCTCTCACCCAAGGCGAGGAGTAAAAAGCCTCATTAGGGTATGGCTCCAGAAAATCTGGGATGCTTGATCATCTTTCCCACTCTTGCAAAAAGCTGATGAGTTGAAGAGTGAATTGAAAATTTCAAAGCTGAGATGGTAGATTATTGGTAGGCAAGGGTAATGCAATGAAAGGTCAGCCTGGATTTACTGCTTAAAAATGTCTGGAATGTGATTTGACCCGTGGACCTTTGCTTTGTCGTTCTTTCACGGGATGTGGGTGACACTGGCAGGCCCAGCATTCGGTGCCTCTCCCTAACTGCTCCTGATCTGAGTGGCTTTGTAGGCCATTTCAGAGGCAGTTCAGAGTCACCCGTACTGTTGTGGGTCTGGAGTCACGCGTATACCAGACCGGGTCAGAACAGCAAAATTTCATTTCCTGAAGAGCACTAGTGATCCTGATGGGCCATGCACCATCAGCAAAGGATTCATGGTCACTTGTTACTGTTTTATATTTCAGATTTATTAACTGAATTTAAATTCCACCAGTTGTAGAATTTGGGGAAATAAATCACATATGCAACTAGGTGTGTGATGTAATTTGCAGGTTGACATATCGAAGGAAACTCTGATCAGCTTCTTATCGCTTGAGGTAAGATTTCATTTATATATCATTAGTAAATGACTGTTATTTCCCAGGGAGTTTGGTGAAGACTCACACAGCTTACTGTTGTGTTCTTTTTGTTTATAAAATCTGCTTATTTTCTCACATTTTTGCTTATTTTCTCTCACTTCCTTCATTTTCTCACAGGCCCCCTCCATACTGTAGTAAGAATGGTTAATCTGTTACAGATCTGTCACAAACCTACTCACTCCTCAAGGTAGTTTGGGTTAGCTGGTTAATCCATGGTATGACTGGGATCACAGCCCAGACTGATTCCTCCTTTGATCAGATTTTTTCATTGCCAAGACTAGAGCTGCTGAGACCTGTTGTAAAACAACGATTGACATCTGACACAAGATAATTCTCTGCTGGAGCCACTGATCAAACTCCACAGCTTCTGATCTGTATGGCTTCAACAGAGCCTAATTCTAGGTTGTGTATTCTGCATCGTTCTCCTTATTGATCAGTAGCAAATCTGAGAGTGTACTTTCTGTTGGGTCACCTCAACACTCTGCAAGTATATCAGTATTGGAATTATTGGATGTTGCGTTCTGCTCTGATTTGTTATTCCTGCTGTCCTAGTACGGTGGAGATGAGCAAGCGTTCAATGTCAGTGTACAACATCTGCTTTCCCGGTCAACTAAACAGCGCTACCTGAAATCCATCTGTGACCAAATCCATCACTTCAAATTGATCAAGAGGTAAGATGGAAGCACATTTGAGTACTTGAGTAGTGGGAGAGATTTCTGGCTGCTGTATTGCGACATTGGTGAAGTTCCTGGCTGTTGTGATGGGTACTGTTTGTAGAGGCAGTGGGGGAGGGTTCCTTGTAATGGGCATATTCCTGGATGTTGCTCCAGATACTGCATGGGAGAATTGGGGGATAGTACAGTAGATGAAACTTTGATTAGATATTCTGACCCCTTGAGAAATACCACGAAACTCTGGAATATAGCAGGCTTTACATTCCCAGTTCAAGATGCTATTTCTGAATAACTACAACTGCGAATCCATTCTAGAAGCCAAACTAAAATGAAATTTGTAGTTTTGTGCTCATCAAGCTGGAGAATGAGGCTCAACCCCATTTTTTCAGGCATCCATTACATGTTTTTTGCTTTATGTATCCCAGGACATGGGGTTAGATGCTGAGTAAAGCTACCTTGACACTGTCCCATCAAACACTCCCAAGATAGTAAAGCAAGGGGTTAGATACAGAGTATACCTTCTTGGATGTAAAACCATATTATTGTTCATACTGTGTAATGTGGGATGGGTAATTAGAAACCTCACAGAAGAAGATACTCTGGTGGTGAAATAGTCACAATACATTAGCGATGTCCAGAATAAGTTGCAGAGTGATCCACTCTGCTCCTCTCAAGATTGTTGTTTTGGATTTATGATGGACAAATAAACTAAAAGTTATAGCAGTAAGTAAACAATGGAAAACATTTAAAGTGGTGGTGAATTAAAATCGTGAATAAAAATTCATTGTATCTCATACAAAAATTCTGTGAGAAAGTGCTATCAATGGCTTACTCAGAACACAAGAAATAGGGGGTAATTGAAAAATATCATGGCTGATCTTTTCGTGGACTCACCTCCACTTGCCTGCCTGCTCACCATAACCCTTAGTTCCTTTACTATTCAAAACGTTACCTACCTTGGCATTAAAAATATTCAATGAGGGAGTCTCAGCTGTTTCACTGGGCAGGGGATTCCAGATTCACAACTCTTTGGATGAAGACATTCCTCCTTAGCTCAGTCCTAAATCCTCTCCCCCTCCCCCCCCCCCCCCCCCCCTCCTTTTGAGGCTATGCCCCCTAGTTCTAGTTATTTCAAAGTATGTAAGAATGTAAAAAGAGGCTTATAATGTTGTAAAAAATGGAAATAAGCCAGAGGACTCTGTTTTTGGAATTATCAAAGGAAATGACAGCAGTGAAGAAGATACTTTTGTATCAGACTTGACAATAGAGACACAAGTTACTGTACAGTCAGTTCTTCTATAATGCGATCATCGTGTTCTTGTGCAACCTCATCTTATAGAAAAATTACACTAGAAATAACATTTAAATATGTTGGTGCTGTATTGGCATTACAGCCAACATGTTTTAAACGTTCCACGCTTTAGAAACTGCATCCCCCATTTGTGAGTTGTTACAATGAATTTGCATTGACGAAACACAATATAACAGAATGACTAAAGAAGGTGAGGAACTTAATGCCAACAGAGAAAAAGCATTGGAGAAACCTAAGGGACTAAAAGCTGAAAAATTTCAGAAGCATGACGGTTTGCCTTAAGGTTCTGAAAGAAGTACTGTAGAAATAGCACTTGTACAAGTTACCATATTGATGAACAGCCATTAACACACTAGAAGGTAGCGAATGTAACTTCAGTATTCATGTAAGACGGTAGAGGGAAAACCTGACATCCGTCATCTTGAAAGGGTTCAGGAAAGATTTGAGGATGTTGCCAGGGTTGGAGGGTTTGAGCTAAAGGGAGAGGCTGAATAGACTAGGGCTGTTTTAGCGTCTAGGTGACCTTAGAGGTTTATAATATCGTGAGGTGTATGGATAGGGTAAATAGACAAAGTCTTTTCCCTGGCATGTGTGAGTCCAGAACTAGAGGGCATAGGTTTAGAGTAAGAGGGGAAAGATTTAAAAGGGACCTAAAGGGCAACTTTTTACACAAAGGGTGGTGTGTGTATGGAATGAGTTGCCAGAGGAAGTGGGTGGATGCTGGTACAATTACAACATTTGAAAGGCATCTGGATGGGTACATGAACAAGAAGGTTTAGAGGGATATGGGTCAAGTGCTGGCCCATAATTTAGGATATCTGGTCGGCTGAGACGAGTCAGACTGAAGGGTCTGTTTTCGTGCTGTACATCTCTATGACTCTATCAGGAGAATGTTGGAACCTGCTATTTGGAAAATCTTAACAATGCATTTCAAAAATCATTGCATGGTCAGAATTGACATGGCTATACAAAAGCAGAATTGTGCTTGGCAGATGTATTCATTTTTAAATTTTGAGAACTTAAATCAGTGGGATGGGTAAAGGGAAGCCAGCAGAAAGTATACTTGAATTTCCAAGTCATTTGATAAGTTATTTACAGGCCATAATAATGATTTTAATAAAAGGAATGTGGGTAACATATCTAAGTCTTTGTTAATACAAAGTTAGATAAGAATGTAAGTGGAGAGAAGGTATAAAGAGGTATAACAGATCAAGTGATTGAACTACCAGGTGGCAGGTGGACTGTAATATGGGATATCTGAGATCATTCATTAGGTAGCCATGATGTGGAGCTGCTGGTGTTGGATTGGGGTGGACAAAGGTAAAAATCACACAACACCAGGTTATAGTCCAAATAAACCTGTTGAACTATAACCTGGTGTTATGATTCTTTTAAAACCATTGTTCATTAGGTAATAATTTTTTTAAAAAATTGTGAATGTTTAAATGTTGATTTTCAGAAGGACTAGGGTGTACTCATAAAAGGCATGCATGGATAGCATGCAGGTACAGTAGGCAGATTAGACAAATTACATGTTGGCCTTTATTGCAAGGGATTTGAGTGCAGTTACAGTGTTACTACAGTTATGTTATTCTGGTGAGATTATATCTGGAGCATTATGTGCAGTTTTGATCTCCACATTTAAGGCAGCATATAATTTCATTGGAAACAGCACATTGAACAAATTGGGTGTACGTTCTTTGGAATTGAATAATAAGTGGATCTCATTAAGAGTTAAGATTTTGAAAAGGCTTGACACTGATGGCTTGTTTCCTCTGCCTGGTAAATCTATAACACAGGAACACAGTTCCAGGATAAGAGGCAGATAACTTAAAGAAGAAATTCTTAATTTCAATGCTGAGTGTTGTAAATGTTCCATTGTTAAATACATTTAAAAGCTGAGAAAGGTACATTTTTGTATTCTCAAGAAATTCAGGGATATGGAGAACAGTTGAGGCAAATGGTCCGTTTAAGAGGCCAAATTGTCATCTTCTGCCCCTTTCTTTGTGTTCTTAAGGTGTGGGTAAAGCTCCCTCCACACGTCCATCAAACTGTCCCATGCAGGTAAACTATACCCTTGGTACTGTGTAAAGTTTCTCATACACTTCCCCATTAACTAGTCTCAGGAAAACAGCAGCAGGGGATTCTGAAATGAGCTGCCTCTCTCCCAGTCTCAACAGCTCCAGCTTTTGTGACTATGATAATAATAATTTCAGTCCTATACTAGATGTAACATGGACCCTCTGAGGTATTTTTGTTTTCTGCTGGTGTTCACTCGTTGCAACTAAATAATTAGATTAGATTAGATTCCCTACACTGTAGAAACAGGCACTTCGGCCCGAACAATCCACACCGACCCTCTGAAGAGTAACCCATCCAGACCCATTTCCCTCTGACTAACGCACCTAACATTATGGGCAATTTAGAATGGCTAATTCATCTGACCTGCACATCTTTGGATTGTGGGAGGAAACCGGAGCACCTGGAGGAAACCTATGCAGACACTGGGAGAACGTTACAAATTCCACACAGTCAGTCACCTGAGGCCGGACTTAAACCTGGGACCCTGGTGCTGTGAGGCAGCAATGCTGACCACTGAGCCGCCCCATTGATGAACACATTTCATAGTAGGGATCTATATCCACAGCAAGGAACTAGGAACCCTGTAAAAAGGTAAAGGTCAGTTAACCTGTATCCTACAGCTAGCTCTAACTATGTTCTGCCTTCTGAACTTGTTGCATGTTTATGTCTCTACAGAGTATCCTGCCTCGTTTTGTACAGTTACAGAGACGACTACTACAGGATTCTATTCTAATGTTTGTATAGAAGGGTTGTATTGACCGAGGAAACTACCTGTGGAGTTCAAAGCTGGGCATCAGTCGGAGTATTTGAATCAATAGAAATTCTTCCATCCAGCTGTGATGTGAGGCAACGTGTTAAACCATGTACCATCCAGTCAGCACTCCTCCAGATGTCCTCAGCCTTGCACTTTCATTCAGTTTCTCCAAAACTTGCCCATCTCCCAAAGCAAAGGTGGTGACCCACTGTCTTTAGTGTTTTGGAGGCTGTCAGACAACCTGTGTAGTTGTTTTACCAGGTAGGGGCACCAGCAGGCTATTGGCTAAATTAGGCTTCTGTGTGTTTCAGACAGCATGGACTGGAGTTGAAAAGGATCCTCAGTTATTTTAATGTTGTAAATACTGTAGGCTTTCCTGATTGAGACAGGATGCTATTTTTATGGCAAAAATTTAATATCAGTATGATATGTGTTAGTTTTTCACTGTATATGATCTGTTTTGTCATGTGCCTCTGCAGATCATCTGCTCCACCTACTCTCACAAATAAGTTAGTGTTAAGCTGAATATGGTTCCATATCACCTCACTGAGAGAGAGTATTTCCCTGCCCTCAGCTGAGAGAAGCTTGAGTTTTGAACAGCCACTTTCACTCAGGCTACACCCAGTGCTTGCTGGGACACTGAGCCTGCAGTGTTGTCACGTATTCAAACATACTCCTGTTTCTAGCTGCAGTTTTACACTTGGGTCACATTGTCTATTTGAGTTACAAAATTATGTCCTCTAAGTGGAGAAAAAGTGCCTTTTAAGTTTATTAATTTTGAGGTATGATCCAACAATTGGTGACTATCATCAGTTTGATCCTGGGTCTCAAAAGTGAATTTTCTGAGACTGTACTGAATTTGAAGGATACATAGGATCCATGCTATTTAACGACTCTTCCCATGAATAAAGTAATCTGCAGGAGAGGAATTTTCAGACACATTGTTTAGTTAAAAATCATGGTGTATGAATTCAAACCATAGCATTCCTTAATCAGTGACTGTATTAAACTGCAGGAAAGAAATTTTTACACATTGGTTTAGTTAAAAATCATGGTATATGAATTTGAACCATAGTGTTCCTTAACCTAAATTAATCTCCATGTTGTATCAGCAGATTGTCACCTTCAGTAACATTGGGTCAGTGATTGGCTTAGCATGTTCAAACTGGTTTACCTTGTCCTGAGTCTACTCATGTTGCAGCTCCTTTTCATGTAGATTGCTGAGTGCAGCCTTCCACCTCTGTTGCTACCCGGACAGAGGTTGGGAACAATACTGAAGCTAAATTTGTGACTTGAGTATGTACTCAAGTATTAAAATAAACAAACATAGGATTTTGGAAGGTTTGATTAGCTGTAGCCATTGCATTTTATAATTGACTATCTGTATTTCGCTCAGTGTTCCTCCAGTCTTAACGCAAGAGAGAAGGACACATAACCAAGGCTAAATGGGAATAGGTCCTGAGGTTTAGCTGGGGCTTTCCCAAGTTTCCATGGTATAGGAAGAAATCACTTGGCCCATTAGTTTTAGCATTCTCAGTACAGCAATCCAGTCAGTCCTATTCTACTCTTCAAAAAAAATCCTAAAACATTTAGAAAACTTACCACAATTAAACAAAATGTCATTACTATGAATCAAGGCCAAAGCTTCCTTTCCATGGACACAACTTTGGAAAAGTGAGAGTCAGAAACTATGATTCTATCCCTGTACATTTAATTCTGTCCAATAGTTTTCCAGGTATTTTGGAAATAATTGATTATCTTTGCTTTTACTGCTGTAACAGGTAGTGAATCCTAGGTATTGCCATTCACCAAGTTCTTCTTCCCTTCCCTCCACGCCCCGGTATCTCTTGTTCAAAACCTAAAATGTGTTCCTCTATCCTTGTAACATCTCTTCACGGGAACATCTTTTTGTGACAGCTTCAGAAAAGGTAGATAATCTGGGACACCTCTATCATCTTGTACTGAGCAGGTTAGAATAGCTAGGAAAAATAATCCTGATGCTGTGAATTTAGATTTTTAAAAAACCTCCAGTGAAAACAAATAAATCTGTATGCCTCTGTGAGATACCTGTGTCCTGATATTTCTCTATATCTCATCACTTGTTGGCTTTGTTCAAGTGTGAAGGAACAGATGTGCGACTTAGTTAGTTAGTTAAATCGATTATCAAACCTAGCCCAGACTGATTGTAAATTGCTCTGTATAGCTTGCCCCTGCCCTGAACAATCTGATGAGTAAAGATAATGCACAAACACCAACATGTTATTGAAAAGAATACACTCATGCTTCATCTATATAATCTTAATTTCAATTAAGCTTTTTGTATATCCAACCAACAACCATTTAATTTTGAAACTTTGTTTCTTGCTGTGTTCCTCTGATCTTATTTCTAACACACAAGCCACCAGGATACAATGCATCATCTCTACCAAATAGGAGAGTATTTATTTTGAAGTTATCTTTCTTGATCTCCCCCATCATGGTAAGCATCCTCACAGCATCTTCTCTGCCAGCCCCCATCCCCAATCTCTTACTTTTCAGTAAAATCATCCTTATCTCAAAGACAAACCTTTAATCTCAAGACTGTGGTAAACGTACCTTCTCTGAACTGCTTCCAATTCAACTGTCTCCTTATTTAAGGAGACATATCAAAACTATACACAGATGTCCGTATTTTAATATTCTATTTCACTTCAGGATAAATGATGAAATTCCATTTGCCTTCCTAATTACTTGCTGTTCTCACATGCACAAGGACATCCAGATGCTTTGTGTCCACTTCAATAATATTTCCTGTCCATTCACTTAACATGTTTAAATCCCTTTGTAGCATCCCTTGTATTATCCTCACGAAATTTGTCTTCAAGCCACTCCAACTCTTCAACCAAGTCATGAATATAAACTGTAGACTAGTTGTGACCCGATTATTGATCTCTGGCTATAGATTGCCAGTCTGGAAATGGATTTGTTTCCAAATGTGTTTTGATGATTAGTGAAGCCCTGAATTCACCTCAGCTTACAGTGATGCAGTGGTAGTATCCTGCTGTCTGAACCTGCAGTCCTGGGTTTAAGTCCCATTTACTCCAGAGGTCTATAATATCATCTGAACAGGTTAATTAGAAAATATCTACACTGAATCATTTAATATGTAAATTTAAAGAATATTATATTTTACAGAATGTCCCTCAATAGGAGGTACTCCCAGAATTGATTAACAGGAGGAATAACAGCATCTTGGTCAGTAAATCTTAAATATCAACAAACAATTCATTTAAACATTGGTAATTCAAATTTAAGTGATAATAATCTGATAAACCGAGAATCTAAGCATACTATAAATGTTCTTTGTAGATAATGGAAAACTGAAGCTGATTGGATTTTTTTTCTCTTGACAAATGTTATGTTGGAGCAGTTGCCTATAGACTGACACACAAAGTCCATGAATAATTTAAATGTGAATTACACCAAATAAAATAAAGCTGCTTTCTTTTCAGGTAACACCTCATATTTGACTAATAATTAGAAGAGTAAAAGGTGACAGTAATGTAGATAGCGAAGTACAGAAGTACAATTTTGTGACTACTGGAAATCTGAAATAAAAACAAAATGCTTAAAATATTCAAGTCTGGGAGCAGTGATAGAGAAGAAATAGAGTTAATGCCCCAGATAATAGACAGCCAGATCATCATAAATCCCCTTGGAGACTGGTGACTCACTGACATTTTTATTTTAGATTAGATTCCCTACAGTGTGGAAACAGGCCCTTTGGCCCAACAAGTCCACACCGACCCTCCGAAGAGCAACCCACCCAGACCCATTCCCCTACATTCACCCCTGACTAATGCACCTAACACGATGGGCAATTTAGCATGGCCAATTAATAATTGCTTGGGAAAAGTCAGATGATTAAAAATTGACCATAGCCCTAACTATCTAAAACTGAAATCCTGACTTGCCAATTTCACTCCAGACCTAACACTCTCCCAGCACTTAGCCACCAACATCCCTCCCCTCATCTGAGCCAAACTCCTGCTGTAGTCACCACCCCACTCAAGAAAAACACACTCTAAGCACTAATCCACTTTCCTGGCGCCCTACTATCCTACTCACTCACTTCACATATTATCATTCCACAGTAGTTATCAAAGTGTCTACTGGACATTTAAACTACAAAATAAAGCACTCTGATTTAAAAGGGGACATGGTTTTGATGATGATCACCTCCATTGCTAGGTTTAAGGATTCCTGGACAGATTCATAGCAGAAATCCCATGTCCAGAAATTTTCAGAGTAAAGGTCATGTAAAGTGGACAAGTTTTAAGCCTATTAAGGTCAGAAATTGTGTTTCTAATCTAAGTCGGAATCTGAGCCATTCAATATTGATAAGTTGATGACCTTTCAGTAGAGGTCAGAGTTCTTGGACCATGAGACAATTTGATTCCTTTTGCTGGGATGTTTATTAAGTATTAAATCCCAATGCCATGATGCTGAGTTGCATTTCCAGAAGGTTAAACCAGAAGACTAAAGGGAGGCACCTGCATCAGAATTTGATACTTGCCAGTGACATGTTCTGAACAGATCAGACCAAGGTCTGAGCTAGATGTCTGCTAACATTTCTGCAACACAAGAAATCAATGAGGAGATTAAAGCTGAATCAGCTTCAAATAAACCAAGGGATGGATGAAGAGGAAAGAACAAGGTTTGTTCCACAATTCAGTATCATTCATTTATGTAGCTCCCCTCCTTTTGGCTAATGCCTTACTCAAGATCATCAGAATAATATCTTTACTGTTCATCACATTGTAGCAATTTAGATCAATCAGCTTGTCAAAATCATCAGGTGTGTAGGTAAAGTTCAGGGTGCTATATGGTGAATTCTCAGCTTCCAGGACAAAACTGTGATTGATTTTATCTTCCTCAGATGTACGTGGGACTCCTACAATAGATACAGAAAGCAGTGACTGACAAAGTACTGTTCAGTTTTTTTTTACTTTTGACAATGCAAATTTATATATTAGTGATTAACATAGCAATATATCACAGAACACTTAAAGGAGAAAATAAAAGATTGAGTAACAGCTGAAGAGTTGGAGGCTTTGCAAATTATCTTTGGGATAGGTTACAGGAGTGTTGAAGAAAAGAAGATAGTGAGAGTGAGCATGAGCTCCAGAATCCTGAAGGTGGACATGGGTGATTAGGGAGGACAAGATAGAGGGGAATGAAATGGAGACAAGATGAAAGAGTAAGTGAAGTAACTTACAGATACAGGAGAAGAAAAACTGATTGTGGATTGGAGAAAGAGGGGATTTTGAATTTACCGAGAGCAAGAGCAGGAGTGAAAAGGGAATTTGGTTTTCAGGGATATGTGGGTGAAATGCCTTCGACACATTTGCGTGGAACACAGGATGGGATTGTTGGAAAAATGAAAACTAGAATTGATAAATGTATGAATGAAGGGTGACAAAAAAGATGCTTGGGAAGGAAATGAAGGCTTGAGATAGAAATGAGTTGGAGTAGATAGGTTGACTTTTGAGGAGCTCAGTCATCAATTTTAAAGAAAGCTGAGAAGTGCCTGAGGAAACACACGAAGCTATTGATTCACAAATGCACAGGAATGGTGATAAGAATGGTGATTTTAACTGAAGGAGTTCATGCCTCATGGAGGAGGTGGGATTTAGGCTGTTAGGTTAATCTTTGGATAAAAGAAATGAATTTTTTTTTAATCACTAATTTGCCATTGTTTATATCTAGCAGTAGTTTGTTTTGCTATGTGCTGGATAGTTTCTTACCTGGAGAAACATAATCTTTGAATGTGGCATTTGTGAGGGGGAAATGAACTACTATAGGAACTCTGGGATTGTTTTCATCCATGAAGACATAGCATTCTTGTAGACTATTTTCAAGAATGTCTGCCACATCAATTTTTGGGAAAGGGATATCATGTTCTTTACAAAATTCCTCAGTCTTCTTCAGAACCTGGTTAGAAGTGGGAAAGATCGAAAGGAGAACAAAGGTTAATTACATGGTAAAATCTGAACAGTAGGTTTGGGATATAACTGAAACATGGATAACTTTGTACATGCTTCTCTGTAAAATTAATTTATCAGTTACTTCACAATAATTATCTCAATATGTCTAACCTATTAGACAGCACATAGGAATTTTCTGGCTTTCCTATCCAATCCAATGAGATTTATAGCTGATTGATTTCTCCCTCCCCAATAAGAATAACAAAGCCACTAAACTGTGAAAATGGTTTTTCCATGTCTTGATTAGAATTTTTTTGGCATCCTATATACAATCTAAACTGTGCTGATCTGTGATTTACTAGTTTTCTTGCATCTTTCCAAGTATTAATAGACAAAAGCCTAAATTTCTAGTCAAAATTTGATATGTTCTCGACAAGGATGTGAATGTAAGTACAGAGTAATAAACTCCAATCCTGCCTTTCCAAGGCTTTGAATTTTAACTGATTACTCAGCACTGCACTTGCCTTGGTTGTATCTCAGTAGAAAATTAAGTACCATTTAAGATTAGATTAGATTGCTTACAGTATGGAAACAGGCCTTTCGGCCCAACAAGTCCACACCGACCCTCCGAAGACCAACCCACCCAGACCCATTTCCCTACATTTACCCCTTCACCTAACACTACGGGCAATTTAGCATAGCCAATTCACCTAACCTGCACATTTTTGGACTGTGGGAGGAAACCCAGTCATAGCAGCATGGTGGCACAGTGGTTAGCGCTGCTGTCTCACAGCGCCAGACACCCGGGTTCAATTCCCACCTCAGGCAACTGTCTGTGTGGAGTTTGCACATGTTCCTTGGTAAAGGCACTATAGACATGTGGAGACTGTTTAAGGAACAGTTGTTGCAAGTGATGAATAAATATGTCCCTCTGAGACAGGCAAGAAGTGGTAAGATAAAGGAACCTTGGATGACGAGAGCGGTGGAGCTTTTCGTCAAAAGGAAAAAGGTAGCTTACATAAGGTGGAGGAAGCTAGGGTCAAGCTCAGCTCGAGAGGATGACAGGCAGGCGAGGAAGGAGCTCAAAAATGGTCGGAGGAGAGCCAGGAGGGGGCACGAGAAAGGCTTGGCAGAACGGATTAGGGAGAACACAAAGGCACTTTACACTTATGTGAGGAATAAGAGAATAGTCAAAGAAAGAGTAGGCCCGATCAGGGATAGCATAGGGAATTTCTGTGTGGTGTCTGAGGAGGTAGGGGAAGTCCTAAATGAGTTTTTTTGCTTCTGTCTTGACGAAAGAAACGAACTTTGTAGTGAATGAAACCTTTGAAGAGCAGGTGTGCATGCTGGAATGGAT
>NC_057719.1:86634780-86638803 GCF_004010195.1 Chiloscyllium plagiosum | reverse complement strand
GAAAGATGTGGATGCTTTGGAGAGGGTTCAGCGGAGGTTTACCAGGATGCTGCCTGGACTGGAGGGCTTATCTCATGAAGAGAGGTTGACTGAGCTTGGACTTTTTTCATTGGAGAAAAAGGAGGAGAGGGGACCTAATTGAGGTATACAAGATAATGAGAGGCATAGTTAGAGTCGATAGCCAGAGACTATTTCCCAGGGCAGAAATGGCTAACACGAGGGGTCGGAGTTTTAAGCTGGTTGGAGGAAAGTATAGAGGGGATGTCAGAGGCGGGTTCTTTACACAGAGAGTTGTGAGAGCATGGAATGCTTTGCCAGCAGCAGTTGCGAAAGCAAGGTCATTGGGGTCATTTAAGAGACTACTGGACATGCATATGGTCACAGAAATTTGAGGGTGCATTAGGATCAATGGTCGGCACAACATTGTGGGCTGAAGGGCCTGTTCTGTGCTGTACTGTTCTATGTACTATTCTTCCCTTGTCTGCGCAGGTTTCCTCCGGGTGCTCCAGTTTCCTTTCACAGTCCAAAAACATGCACTTTAGGTGAATTGGCAATGCTAAGTTGCCCATAGTGTTAGGTGAGGGGGTAAATGTAGGGGAATGGGTCTGGGTGGGTTGCTCTTCGGAGGGTCAGTGTGGACTTGTTGGGCTGAAGGGCCTGTTTCCACACTAAGTAATCTAATCTAAACCTAACGAGAAAAAAAAAAGCATTTTGTGCAAAGTTCATTGAATTTGGTCTGCTTCCAGAAACTGGCTACACAAGGTATAGTTGAAACATTAGGTAATCAAGTGATGCCTTGGCCAGAAAAGTGGTCATTACAGCAATTCTTAAGACTATAACAAATGTCACTGTTGAGTCTTTGATAATGAGCATTTGTCTTACAAGTATGGATTCCCAGGAATTTTTCTAAGGTATAAAGAGCAAAATAACTAAAGAACTATGTGTTAGAAATGTATGGTTGTGACAAATGTCTCTCTCTCTGACTATATTTATGTTTTTTTTCCTTGATGTAGGTAACCCCAACAGTTGAGTAATTATTGCTCATATCGTCTTGTCCCAAGGGTATAGAGAATTGACCATTCAGTGCAGGTATACTTAAAAGCATAACTAGGAATTGAAGTAAGCAATTTAGCCAGTCAAGCTTGCTCTGTCATAAATCATTGCTGATCACATCTCAGCCTTAACTCCACCCTTCTGTGCACCTTTCAACTCATTACTAATTACCCATTACTGTCCTCTAGCGCCTTAAATTTACAAGATGTGCTGGCATTAACCATGTGCTGGGGTAGTGAATTCCACAGACTCATGAATCTTTGAGGGAAGTAATTTCTCATCTCTATTTTAAATCTGCTATTCTTTATTCTAAAACTGTGACCCCTCATTCTAGATTTCCTCACATGAGCAAAAATCCTCTCAATGTCAACTTTGTCAGTTCCTAGATCTCCAGAGACTATAGGCCTAAATTGCTCAATCTCTCTTCATAAAACAAATCCCTTGTCTCTGACCTCAATCTAGTGAACCTCTTCTGAACTGCTTCCCATACAACAACATCCCTCAAGTGAGGGAACCAAAATTGTACACAAATGTTTGCAGCTTGAAGAAGCACGGTAGCAGCCTCCTTCAGCTCAGATGGTAGTAGGCAACTAGATGAGCTTTTGTGACAACCTGGCAACTTTATCGGTTATTTTGTGGTACCAGGTAGAAATGACCAGATTTATTGAATTCAGTTTCATGATTTTAATTCAGCTAGCATAGCATACATGGTACAACATAGTGCAAGGTTTATGGTGCATCGTTGGGCTAGAAGGTTTGGGATAGGTTTCATCAGGATGTGATGGCCACACACGTGTGACAGACCACAGTCAAATAAGTTGATTTAAAAATATGATAAAGCATGTAAATAAATGTCATGTACCAAACTCAAATCCTCTTTTTTATAATCTAAAATCTACATTTTTTAAAATGAGGACAAACACATTAATGTTCCACAATTAATATTATAAGCACCGTATACATTATGCTGTCTGGGTAGAAATTCACCTTACAGGGCGGAATATACATCGAGGTCACATAACTATGTTGTCAGGGAACACTGTTACAGATCAATCTTCTCACCTTAAATGGTGATCCTCGGCTAAAACTAAAGGACAGGATGACATCGATACGTCGCTGTGACCGTAAGGCAAGGGGAAATGCCGAATTAATTGAGAATCCAGCATCAACCAAATACAACTGCTTTGCCATTGGTGTCAGTTTGTTTGGAGCGGAGTCCAGATGTTCAACTGGAAGATTTGTTAAAAATAGCATAAATTAAAAGAACAGGCAAAAGAGAACCAAAAAAATGTTTCTTTCGGTCATGAAAATAATGTCAACACAACCAGGAGCTAGTTAAAAGCTAGTTAAGCTAGTTAAAAGCAAAATAGTGTGGATTTCTAGTCTAGTAGATTGTTCTTTAGATGAAAAGGAGTCATATCGAACTCAGAATGTTAACTCAGAAGCTAGGTGTTTCATTTCCAAAGGCTACTTTTATAATTACACAACTGACAGTTTGAACAGTTTTTATACAGATCTACAATCACATCACAACTTGAATAGAGAGGTGGGTGGAATGCCTCCATTTCTTGCAGTTCAGAGAATGACAGATGATTTCACTGAAATGTATAATAATTTTAGGTGACTTTTGAAGGATATGAGACTGGCTGAAAGGCCTAGAGTCCCACTCAGATGAGGGGTCAACATGAGGAGAATTTCTTGGTGGGTTGTGAAACTTCTTGTCTCTACCGGACAAGTCTGTTAAAGATTCAAGATTTAGATAGTCACAATTTTGGACAGCAAGGAAATCAAAAACTATGGGCAGGACAGGACGGTGGAGGTCATGTAGAAGATCATCAATGATTTTAAGTGAAGGAGACAGGAAACTATTTACCAGTTAGTGCAACATCTGGCTTTGGGGAAAATCCATTATTCAAGAGGTTGTAGCAGGGCATTAGAAAAGCATAATACAGTTAGGCAGAATCAATATAATTTTGTGTAAAGGAATTCTGAGTTCTTTGAGATGTAACAAGTCAGGGGCACAAAGTTGAGCCTGAAGATGCAGTGTATTTGAATTTCCAAAAGGTATTCGCTAGAGTAGCCCAGGAAATGTTACTGCACAAGTGGGTTCATTGCATTGGAAAAGATTGCGGATTACCTAATTTTAAAGAACATCATAATAAATTGATTATTTTCAGGTAGGCAAACTGTATCTAGTGAAGCATCTCAGAGACCAATGCTAATTACAATTTACATTAATAGCTTAGAAGCAGGCATCACCTGCATTAAAGCCACGTTTGATAATCATACAAAGATAGGAAAGCAGGTTATGAGGAGGATACAAAAACGTCTACAATGGAATAGATAGTTAAATGCGTAGACAAAGACTGACAGATGGAGTATGATGTAAGAAAATGTCAGACTGTCCAGTATGGGAAGAAGAATAGTAAATTGAATTTTATTTAAACTGAGAGAGACTACAGTAAACTGCAGTAAAGAGTCTTTGTACATGAATCACAAAATGTATTAATGTTCAGTTGCAGCAAATATTTAGAAATGAAAATAGAATGTTGGTCTTTTATTATAAAGAGGGTTATAGTGTACAGGTAGGAAAGTTGAGTTTACAGTTTAGTCTCCCTGAGAAGGATATATGTTTAAACTGTAAGCAACTATATGGACTATATATAGTGATCTATATGAATTTCAGTAAGGCGTTCGACAAGGTTCCCCATGGGAGACTGATTAGCAAGGTTATATCTCATGGAATACAGGGAGAACTAGCCATTTGGATACAGAACCGGCTCACAGGTAGAAGACAGAGGGTGGTGGTGGAGGGTTGTTTTTCAGACTGGAGGCCTGTGCCACAAGGATCGGTGCTGGGCCCTCTAATTTTTGTCATTTATATAAATGATTTGGATGCGAGCATAAGAGGTACAGTTAGTAAGTTTGCAGATGACACCAAAATTGGAGGTGCAGTGGACAGCGAAGAGG
>NC_057719.1:86600171-86634135 GCF_004010195.1 Chiloscyllium plagiosum | reverse complement strand
GAGAATGTGCAAACTCCACACAGTCAGTCGCCTGAGGCGGGAATTGAACCCGGGTCTCTGGCGCTGTGAAGCAGCAGTGCTAACCACTGTGCCACCGTGACGCACATAAATATTGAACTAAACCAATTTGTCCTGGTACAAGTTTAACAAAAGCCACAAGAGGATGCTATTGCATTGCTCCCTTCAAAATTTTACACAACTTACGTACATCTTGTTTTCTACTAGTGATAAATCTAACACAATCATTGGTGTCCTATTCCATGTTAATAATTTGATTTCTTTTTTAAAAAAAATCTTAAGTATGAACTGCAGTCTTTGCATTGGATAGAATTGCTATTACTCTACCCCTTAGTTTATCCCTCGTTTGAAGTTGCTGTCTCTTGCTGCAGCAGCAGACATATCCAAGCTGTCCAATACCTCATCCCAAAAGCCAGACTTCACCTTTGGACCAAGGCAGTGAACTGACTCTAGACAAAGCATAATATCGCTCAGCACTCTCCTCTCCTTTCACCACATGTTCCTATATATGTCCTTAACTGCAGGTACATGAGGGTACACCTCTAAAGTATTAAAAGCAAATACTGCATGTACAAGAAATCTGAAAAGCAGCGAGTTTTGAAAAGATTTGTAGCTCAGGTTGAGATTCTGGATGTCGGTTTGCTCGCTGAGCTGGAAGTTTCATTTTCAGACGTTTCGTCACCATACTAGGTAACATCATCAGTAAGCCTCCGGGTAAAGTACTGGTGGTATGGACCACTTTCTATTTGGGTGTTTGGGTTTCCTAGAGTTGGTCATTTCCTATGGTAATGTCATTTTCTGTTCTTTTTCTCATGATAGACTCCCAGTTGGAATGCCATGTTTCAAGGAATTCTCGTGAGTGTCTTTGTTTGGCTTGTCCTAGGATGAATGCGTTGTCCCAGGTGAAGTGGTGTCCTTCCTCATCTGTATATAAGGATGCCAAGTGGTCTGAGTAATCTGGCAGTCATTTCCAAGATGTCTTTGATATAGGGGAGAGTGGCTAGGGTTTCTGGATGTGTTTTCTCTGCTTGTTTGAGTTTGTTGCTGAGAAAGCAGTGGACTGTGTTCATTGGGTATCCATTCTTTTTGAATACACTGTATAGGCGATTTTCCTCTGTCACTAACACCCAACTGATCAACCCATTTATATCACCCTGTAACCAAAGACCACCTCCTTAATATTAATGAACTGGTCAATCTTTATATCACCCAGAAACTTACTTAGAGTCCTACCGCATGGAGACAGGCCCTTTGGCTCAAACTGGTCCATGCCGACCAAAATGTCCATCTACGCTAATCCCAATTCCCTGCATTTGGCCCATATCCTTTCAGTCAATGTATTTGTCCAAATGCCTTTTAAATGTTAATGTATCTGCCTCAACCACTTCTGCTAGCAGCTCATTCCATATATGTATCAACCTCTTAAAAAAAAAGTTGCCCCTCAGGTTCCCTTTTATTCTTTCCCCTCTGAAATTAAACTGATGCCCTCTAGTCTTCGATTCCCCAACCCTGGGAAAAAAGACTAACAATATTCACCGTATCCATGCCTCTCATGATTTTATACACCTCTATTAAGTCCCCCCTCAGTGTCCTATGCTCTAAAGAAAAAGGTCTTAGCTTGTCCAACCTCTCCCTATAACTCAGACTATTGAGTCCTGGCAACATCCATGTAAACTTCTTCTGTACTCCTTTCCAGATTAATAACGTCCTATAGCAAGGTGACCAAAGCTGAACACAAAACTCTAACTGTGGCCTCACCAACGTCCTGTACAACTGCAACATAACTTCCCAACTTCTATACTCATTGCCCTGACTGATGAAGGCCAATGTGCCAAAAGTCGTCTTCACTGCCCTGTCCACCTGTGACTCCACTTTCAGAGATCCCTTTGTTCCACTACACTCCTTAAGGCCTTACCATTCACCATGAAACTCCTACCTTGATGCAAGACCTCACACCTATCTATATTAAATTCTATTTGCCATTTCTCAGCCCAGTTCCCCAGCTGTTCAAGGTCCTGCTGCAATTTCTGATAACCTCCCTCACTGCTCACAATACCACCTATTTTAATGTCATCCGCAAACTTACTAATTATGCCTTGTACATTCTCAACCAAATCAGTGATATAGATAACAAACTGCATGACCCCTGAGGCACATCACTAATCACAGGCCTCAAATTCAACAAACATCCTTCCATTATTACTCTTTCCTACCTACCATCAAGCCAATTGTGTATCCAATTTGCCAGCTCCCCCGGACTCCACGCGATCTAACCTTTCAGAGCAGCCCACCATGTGGAACCTTATCAAAAGGCTTACTGAAATCCATATAGACTAAGTCTAAGCACCCTGCTCTTATCAACCTTCCTGGTCACTTCAAAGAACTCTAACAAATTTGTGAGGCATGACCTCTTATACACAAAGCCACGCTAACTAGATTAGATTAG
The DNA here is from genome assembly GCF_004010195.1 of Chiloscyllium plagiosum. NCBI lineage: Eukaryota > Metazoa > Chordata > Chondrichthyes > Orectolobiformes > Hemiscylliidae > Chiloscyllium > Chiloscyllium plagiosum. The sequence continues at coordinate 86,631,671 of NC_057719.1, read as the reverse complement.
ATTACATTACAGCGTGGAAACAGGCCCTTCGACCCAACAAGTCCACACCGACCCGCCGAAGCGAAACCCACCCATACCCCTACATTTACCCCTTACCTAACACTACGGGCAATTTAGCATGGCCAATTCACCTGACCCTGCACATCTTTTGGACTGTGGGAGGAAACCAGAGCACCCGGAGGAAACCCACGCAGACACGGGGAGAACGTGCAAACTCCACACAGTCAGTCGCCTGAGGCGGGAATTGAACCCAGGTCTCAGGCGCTGTGAGGCAGCAGTGCTAACCACTGTGCCACCGTGCCGCCCAAAACTACTCCGAATCAAACCCGGTCTTTCCAAATGCATGCATATCTTACCTCTCAGAATCTTCTCAAGTAACATACCCACCACAGATGTTAGGCTTACTGGTCTATACTTCCCAGGTTTTTCATTGCAGCGTTCTTGAATAAGGGCAAAACATTCACTATCCTCCAGTCTTCTGGGACCTCACCCATGGCTAACGGTGATGCAAAAATATTAACCAGGATCCCGCCAATTTCTTCTCTAGCTTCTTGCATTGTTCTTGCATATATCTGGTCAGGACTAGGAGATTTTGTCCTGTCCACTTTGATCCTCGAGTGGTCCTCTTCTTTCTCTAGTTATTAATCTTCCTTTAATATATTAAATAACCTCTATTGGATTCACCCTAATCTTCCCAGACAAAGCTGTTTTGTGCCTCCTTTTCGTCCTTCTGATTTCCTTCTTCAGTAAACTCCTGTATCCTCTATATACCTCCAGGGACTCTCTCTATCCCAGCTATCTGTAACTGAGCCATGCCTCATTTTTTCTGGTGAAAGCCTCAATATCTCATCATTCAGGGTTCCCTATTCTTGCTAATCTTGCCCTTCACCCTCACAGGAACATGCTGGAAGTTATTATTGTCTCCCACACTCATGTATATTGTTTGTATATAAATAATGTACAAAAAAGGACCCAGCACTGATCCTTATCGTGTGCCTTTGGACACCTGCCTCCACACAAACAGACTTCTCCAACCACCCTCTGTCTCCCACCAGTGAAGCAAGTTTGGATCCACCTGTTAAGTTACCCTGAATCCCATGTGCCTCTACCTTTGTGTGAAAGGCTTTGCTGAAATCCACAAAAACTACATCAAGTGTGTTACCCTCACCTACACACCTGACCACCACCTTGAAAAACTCAACCAAATTTGTTACGCATGCAGATGATCCCTGATCAAATTGTGCCTCTCCAAATGGAGATGAGATAAATTCTCTCCTTCAGAATTTTCCACACTACTGATTTAAGACTCACTAGTCTGTAATTCCCTTGTTATCTCCATCACACTTCCTGAAAAGCAGAACCACCTCAGCTATCCTCCAGTCCACCAGCACCTCTCATAGCCTGAGTGGAATTAAAAATGTGGGTCAAAGCCCTTGTAATTTCTTGCCTTGCCTCCCACAGCGTTCAGGGATACAACTCATCCAGACTTGCAATTTGCCCATTGTTAAGCCTGCCAAACCTCCAATACCTCTACATTCCCTCTGTCAATCTGCTCAAGAACTTTACAGTCCCTCTTCCCAAATTCTGCACCTACAACCTCCTCCTGAGTGAAGGTAAATGTGAAACACTCATTTAATATCCTGTCAATGTCTTTCAGCTCCACACAAACACACTGCCCTCTTGGTTCCTAATGGACCCTACTTTCTCTCCCTGGTTATCCTCTTCCCTCTGCTACACTGAGAATATCTTGGGATTCTCCCTAATATTACCTGCCAATGTTTTTACATGTCCCTTCTTTGTTCTCCTAATTGTTAAAGTAAATCCCCTATACTACTTATATTCCACTAGGGTGTCCACTGTTTTGTTCCCTTTGCATCTTCTAGAAGCCTCTTCTTTCTTAGCCAGTCCTGAATATTCCTGGACACCAAGGATTTTCTGGGCTTGTTCCCTAAAGGGAACATGTTGGGCTGTACTATCTACATTCCCTTTCTGAACACCCTGGATTGTTCTGCTGTAGATTTTCCCCCAAGTTCCCAGTTTACTTTGGCCAGATCCTGCCTTATTTTAATAAATTCTGCCTTCCCCCTCAATGAAAAACCCTTTTTTTTTGGCATTTCATCTTTTTCCTTTTCCATAAACTTAAAATGTACAGTGTTGTGCTCATTGCCACTAAAACGCTGACCACCTGTCTGGATTCACTCTTCCAAATTTAGCTCAGCACTGTACCTGTCCTTAACAGACATTGAACATGTTGACAGAAAACAACTCTCCTTGCCACTCTCGATGCTTCCTCCAAGTGTTTTCTCTCATCAACTGAGAGAGGACTATGTGTGGTAATCAGCAGGAGAATTATTTGCTCGCATTTCACCTGAAGCCATGAGACTTCCTGGGGTGTGGAGTCAATGTTTGGGACTTGCAGGGCAGCTCCTTACTGACTGTACATTCTGCTGGGTCAGATCTGCTGGTGAAACAGAACATATCCAGGGATGATGATTGGGAGTGTCTGGGACAACGTCTTTAAGGTACAATTCCATGAGTAGGAATGTCATGCTGCTGCTTGACTCGTCTGAGAGACAGTTGTCCCAATGTTGGCATTAGCCCCTAGTTATAAGAAGGATATTATTAAACTGGTTCAGAAGAGATTTACCAGAATGTTGCCAGGAATGGAAGGTTTGAGTTATGAAGAAAGACTGGATAAGTTTATAAAATAAATAGATAAATAAATAAATAAATAGATGGTGGTATTTGTATTTTCCCCTAGGATGGAGGTTTGCAAGACTAGAGGGCATATTTTTAAGGTGAGAGGAGAGAGATTTAAAAAAATACTTGGGGGGTAATTTTTTTTACAAAGAGGATGGTCCAGCAGAAGTGGTGGATGTAGGTACAATTACAATGTTAAAAGACTTTTGGATCAATACACGAATAGGAAAAGTTTGGAAGGATATGGGCCAGGAGCAGGCAGATGGGGCTAGTTCAGTTTGGGATTATGCTCAGCAGGGACTAGTTGGACCGAAGGGTCTGTTTCCATGCTGTATAACTCATGGCTCTTAATCTTTCCCTTTTATGCTATGACTACCCCAATTAATATTGGGAAGTTGAAATCCCTTAATATAATTTCTAATTATTATCTGCTCCTCTACTGCCTGCTTTGGTGGCCTGCAATACATGCGAGCTTTGAGACTGCCCTTTATCTTCCAAAGTGCTACCCACAGACTCATTTGAAGATATATACTTAAGTAACAGACTTCTTAATTAATAATGCAGTATCATCTCCAATTTTTCACCCTTCCCTGTCTCGCCTGAAGATCCAATACCCCAGATTAATGAGTTGCCAATCCTGCGCCTTCCTGAAACACACCTATGTCTAAAAGATTGCAGTTTCACATGTCAATCCACACCCTTAAGCATCCTAGCACTAGAGGTCATACAGCCTCTTCTTACTCCTTTGTATCTCAACATAGCTGAACTCGCTGTTCTTTGGTTCCCTTACTAAAGTATGCTGTGGACTAACACTATGTCCCCTCCCAACAACACTAGCAAACCTTCCCACAAGGATGTTGGGCCTATTCTATTTCAGGTGCAGACTGCCCCACATATACAGATCCCAGCTTCCCCAGAAATGCTTCCAGCGACTAAGAGATCTAAAACCCTCCCTCCTGCATCAACTGTTGAGTCATGCATTCATCTGCTCTATTGTCCTATTTCTGTACTTGATAACATGTGGCATCAGGAGTAATTCAGACATTACTCCTTGGGAGGTCCTGATTTTCAACCTATTGCTTAGCTCCCTGAATTCTTTATGCATGCCTTCATTCCTCAGTCTACCTATAATCACTGTACCAACTTGTACCAAGATGTCTGACTTACCATCCTGTCCTTTCAGGATGCCTTGCAGCTGTTCAGTGACATTCCAGACCCTGGCACAGTGAGGGAACAGACCATCCTAGAGTCACATCTGTGATCACAGAAATGCTTGTCTGCACCTCTCACCATTGAGATACCTTTCATTATTTTCCTTGGATTCTTGGTCATCCCCTTGATCTGATAATTCTCAACTCCACTTTCAGCCTTTGTCTCATAAACCTTGATTCCCTTACTGATTGAAAATGTCTTTTTCAGCCTTGAAAATACTCACTGACCCAGCCTTAAAAGCCCTTTACAGTAAAGAATTTCACAGAATCACTACCCTCAGAGAAATCAATTCCTCCTCATTTCAGCTTAAATTTAAGAGATTGTGTCCTTTGGTCCTAGACTGTCCCACAAGGAGAAATAATCTCTCCATATATAACCTCTCAAGTCCAACATTCTTCTAGAGTACAAGTCCAACCTACACAACACATCCTTATAAGAAATATCATCTGTTCTTTGGAGGAGGGAGAGGTGGGGAGTTTTCAAAGTGAAGTGCCTTTCCTTAGCTAAGAGGATCAAAACCAGTGTTGCAGATGTGATTCAACTAGTGCCTTGTATAGCTTTAGCAAGACATCCTTATATTTATATTCCAATCTCTTTGAAACAAAGCCAACATTCTATTTGTCTTCCATGTCACCTGCAAAACTTAAGTTTCTGGGATCCATGCACAAAGATCCCCAATCCCTTGGTGCTGAAGTTTTCTGCATCTTTCTGCATTTAAAATCAGATCTTCTTCCTGACAAATCCGTGATAGGGTTAGGGTTGGCATAACCTAACTTTCCCACGTTATATTCAAATTGTCAAGCTTTTGCTTACTCATTTACCTTTTATTTGTCTGCAGATTGTCAATGTCACCCTCACGACTTGCCTTCCCATTTATTTTTGGGTCATCTGCAAGCTTGGCTAAAAAGTGTTCACTTACCTCATCCAAGTCATGAATGTACATTGTAAATAATTGTGGGCCCGGCACTGATCCTTGAGGCACTCCAGTAGTTACAGGTCGCCATTTTAAAAATTCCCTCCTTAGCCCAACTCTCTTGTTAGCCACTCTTCCATCTTTACTAATATACTATCCCCAACACCATGGCATCTTAAGTAGACTTATTAGTAGTACCTTTATTGAACACTTTTTGGAAAGCCAAATATTTACTGGCTCCCTTTTATCTATCTGCTCATTACCTCCATGAAGAATGTAATAAATTTGTCAGGCGTGGAAAGGAGTGAGAGGGAGGTAGGTAGTGCAGGAGTCTCCTGTTGCTATCCCTGTCTCAAGCAAGTATTGTGTTTTGGAAAATGTAACACACTCTTAGGGGAATGTAGCACGAATAGCCAAGTTTCTGGTACTGAGTTGGCTGTAATATAATGAGGGGTACATCAGGTTCAAGTGATCGATTGTGACAGTGGACTCTCTAATCAGAGACACAGACAGAAGCTTCTGTGGCCGACAGTGAGAAATCAGAGTGGTGTGTTGCTTTCCTGCTGCCAGGATCAAGGATATCTGGGAGAGAGTGCAGAATAATCTCAAAGGGTTATGGGACCAGCAGAAGGCCGTTGTACACATTGGAACAATTGACATAGGAAGGGAAAAGGACGAAATTCTGAAGGGAGAATATAGGAAGTTAGGCAGGAATTTAAAAAGGAAGTCCTTGAGAGTAGTAATATCTGAATTACTCCCAGTGCTATGAGCTAGTGAGGATAGGAATAGGTGGTTAGAGCAGATGAATGTGTGGCTGAGGAGCTGGTGCAGGTGAGAAGGATTCACATTTTTGGATAATTGGAATCTTTTCTGGGATAGAAGTGACCTGTACAGGAAGGATGGACTGCACCTTGGAAGGGGACTAATATCCTGGCAGGGAGATTTGCTAGAGTTGCTCAAGAGGATTTAAACTAGTAAGGTTGGGATGGGGGGGACCCAGGGAGACAGTGAGGAAAGAGATCAGTCTGAGACTGGTACACTTGGTAAAAAGGGGAAGTCAAACAGTCGGGGCAGGCAGGAACAAGGCAGAGAAGGAGTTAGGACTGAAACTGCACTTATGTCAATATAAGAGGCCTAACAGGGAAGGCAGACGAACTCAGGGCATGGTTAGGGACATGGGACTGGGATATCATAGCAATTCCAGAAACGTGGCTCAGGAATGGGAAGGACTGGCAGCTTAATGTTCCAGGGAGATTAGGAAGGTTGGCAAGAGAGGAGGGGGAGTGGCGTTTTTGATAAGGGATAGCATTATAGCTGTATTGAGGGAGGATATTCCCAGAAATACATCCAGGGAAGTTGCTTGAGTGGAACTGAGAAATAAGAAAGAGATGATCACCTTTTTTGGGATTATATTATAGACCCCCTAATAGTCAGCAAGAAATCGAGAAACAAATTTGTAATTTCAGTTATCTATAAGAATAATAGGGTGGTTATGGTAGGGGATTTTAACTTTCCAAACATAGACTGCGACTGCCATAGTAGTTGAAACTTTATTGCTGGAACAGCACAGCAGGTCAGGCAGCATCCAGGGAACAGGAGATTCGACGTTTCGGGCACAGGCCCTTCTTCAGGAATGCGCAGAGAGTGTTCAGCAGGAGAAGATAAAAGGTAGGGAGGAGGGACTTGAGCTGCTATCTTTTTGACGAGAGCCTACTAAGTGAAGGCCTGTCTGTCCTCTAATGTAGACATAGAAGAGCCAATGGCACTATTTTTAATAAGAGTTATAGATACATAGAAAACACAGTAAGATTTCATGCACAGAAGGTAGTCGTCTGGCACATTATGTCCATACCAGTCGATGAATACCTCGTCACACTAATCCCACTCTCCAAATTTTGATTCCTAAACCCATTGACTGTTCCACCGCATGTTTTAATGTGATTATGGTTTTTGCCTGTATTACCCTTTGAACTCGTGGGTTCCAGAACCTCACCACTGATGAGAAAGTTGTTCCAGGTGTCATAGTCAATATTTTTTCAATAATTAGTACAGCATTTCTTTTTGTGGGAGCTTGCTACATGTAAATTGCCTGCTATGTGTCAACACTGACTGTACTTCCAAAGTACTTTATTGGCTGTAAAGCATTTTGGATCTTTCTGTGGCCATAACAGTTACTATATAAATGCAATTTAATTTTAATAACTCAATAGTTACTCATAGAAATCTAATGTTATATCACTGGGATGCTTTTTTGCCATTATTATGGCAATAATGTTTTTTTCAAATTTAAAAAAAAGTTATGATATTTCAGCTACTTTAATCCCATGTGTATCACTGATGATTTGTATTTACTCTGTGGAAATTTTAATTGAGTAGAAGATTTTACTGCATTTTACTTTCTGATTTGCTGTTTGAGAATACTTCAGTGTAATTGGCTGCCAACTCCCTGCGGTGATATCACTGTTACTGTATGCCTAGTGTTTGTCTTGATCTTGCACATATCAAGAAAGGGAAACTTCATGCCTCAGAGATCACTAGATAGCAGAAAATCCCTTTAATACTTCAAAGTACTCTTTTGGTATGATCCTAGATATTGAATATTGTTAGATATTATTACTGGAGCGAATCATAGATTTACATTTAAATAGTTCCCATTTCTGTCTTTGTTCACTCCTTTCCTCAGCAATATTTTGTGTTTGATTTTGTCTACTTTCTGTGGTTTTATTTACCCTAATGAAGAAGAGCATATCTTCTCAACATCACAACTATTGATCTCACCCTGCTTGGCTGTTGTATGGAACCCCCTACGTGTTAACCCCTTAAAGCCAAATACATAACAATATTGTCAAATTTGATGGAATTTTAATGCATTTACTTTAGGGGAAATTTGGCATGTTAATATGCTGCAGTTTTTCTTATCTGCGATGTTTTGTGTTATGTTGCTGAAAATATTACTGATGAAATACTTAGCAGTTGTAGTAAAATCATGCGTATACTTAGGATGAAGAAGATTATGAGTACCACATATGCTTGGTCCAGTTCTTGTTGGATTCATTTGGATATCAAAGTTGAAACTTTATTGCTGGAACAGCACAGCAGGTCAGGCAGCATCCAGGGAACAGGAGATTCGACGTTTCGGGCACAGGCCCTTCTTCAGGAATGAGCAGAGAGTGTTCAGCAGGAGAAGATAAAAGGTAGGGAGGAGGGACTTGGAGGAGGGGCGTTGGAAATGTGATAGGTGGAAAGAGGTCAAGGTGAGGGTGATAGGTCGGAGTAGGGTGGAGGCGGAGAGGTCAAGAAGAAGACATTTCCAACTCCCCTCCTCCAAGTCCCTCCTCCCTACCTTTTATCTTCTCCTGCTGAACACTCTCTGCTCATTCCTGAAGAAGGGCCTGTGCCCGAAACGTCGAATCTCCTGTTCCCTGGATGCTGCCTGACCTGCTGTGCTGTTCCAGCAATAAAGTTTCAACTTTGATCTCCAGCATCTGCAGACCTCACTTTCTCCTCGAACACTGCCATAGTAGTATCAAGGGTTTAGATGGAGAGGAGTTTAAGTGTATATTAGAAAATTTTCTGATTCAGTACGTGGATGTACCTACTAGAGAAGGTGCAAAACTTGACATACTCCTGGGGAAATAAGGCTGGGCAGGTGACTGAGGTGTCAGTGGGAGAGCACATTGGGGCCTGCGAACTTAATTCTATTAGTTTTACAATAGTGATGGAAAAGGGTAGACAGAATCTAAAAGTTGATCGGGGGCAGATGTTCACAGGTAAAGAGTCAGATGGAAAATGGGAAGCCTTCAAAAATGAGAGTCCAGAGACAATATGTTTCCGTTAGGGGTGAAAGACAAGGCTGGTCGGTGTAGAGAATGCTGGATGACAAGAGAAATTGAGATTTTGGTGAAGAAAAAGAAGGAAGCAAATGTCAGGTATAGACAGGAGAGATTGAGTAAATCCTTAGAGTATAAAGGCAGTAGGAGTATGCTTAAGAGGGAAATCAGGAGGGTAAAAAGGGGACATGAGATAGCTTTGGCAAATAGGATTAAGGAGAATCCAAAGGGATTTTATAAATACATTAAGGACAAAAGGCGAGAGAATAAGACCTCTCAAAGATCAGTAAGGCAATCTACATGCTAAATGACTATTTTGCATCATTTTTTACTATGAAGAAAGACATGGAAGATACAGAACATGGGGAAATAGATGGTCCATATATTACAGATGTGGTGGGGCTGTATGCCTTAAAATGCATAATGGTGAATACAACCCTCAAGAGAAAATGAGGAGCTGGAGCTGGAGATTAGAGTCAAAAATGTGGTGCTGGAAAAGCACAGCTGGTCAGGCAGCATCCGAGGAGCAGGACAGTCGATGTTTCAAACGTAAGCTCTTCATCGGGAAACCCCAGGATCTGACCAGGTGCATCCTAGAACCCTTTGGGATGCTAGGGAAGTGATTGCTGGGCCCCTTGCTGAGATACTTAGATCATCAATAATCATAGGTGAGGTGCCAGAAGACTGGAAATTAGCTAACGTGATGCTACTATTTAAGAAAGATGGTAAGGAAAAGTCAGGGAACTATGGACATTGGAGATGGGCAAGTTAGATTAGATTACATTACATTACATTACAGTGTGGAAACAGGCCCTTTCGGTCCAACAAGTCCACACCGACCCGCCGAAGCGCAACCCACCCATACCCCTACATTTACCCCTTACCTAACACTACGGGCAATTTAGCACGGCCAATTCACCTGATCTGCACATCTTTGGGTTGTTGGAAGGAATCCTGAGAGACAAGATTTCCATCTATTTGGATAGGCAAGGACAGATTAGGAATAGTCAGCATGGCTGTGTGCATGGGAAATCATGTCTCACTAACTTGATTGAGTATTTTGAAGACGTAACAAAGAGGATTGATGAGGACAGAGCAGTGGATGTGATCTATATGGACTTCAGCAAGGCGTTTGACACCGTTCCTCATGGTAGACTGGTTAGCAAGGTTAGATCACATGGAATATAGGGAGAACTAGCCATTTGGATACAGAACTGGCTTGAAGGTAGAAGACACAGGGTGGTGTTGGAGGGTTGCTTTTCAGACTGGAGGCCTGTGACCAGTGGAGTGCCACAAGGATCAGTGGTGGGTGCACTACTTTTCATCATTTATATAAATGATTTGGATGAACATAGGAGGTATTAGTAAGTTTGCAGATAACACCAAAATTGAACATGTAATGGACAACGAAAGAGGTTACTTCAGATTACAACAGGATCTTGATTAGATGGGCCAATGGGCCGAGGTGGCAGATGGAGTTTAAATTTAGATAATGCTAGGTGCTACATTTTGGAACAGCAAATCAGAGCAGGACTAATACACTTAATGGTAAGGTCTTGGGGAGTGTTGCTGAATGAAGAGACCTTAGAGTGCAGGTTTATAGTTTCTTGAAAGTAGAGTCTCAGATCGATAGGATAATAAAGGTGATGTTTAGTATGCTTTCTTTTATTGGTCAGAGCATCGAGTGTGAGAGTTCAGAGATCACATTGCAGCTATACAGGACATTGGTTAAGCCACTTTGCTAAAGAATAGTGTGCGCAATTCTGGTCTTCCTCAGATAGGAAGGACGTTGTGAAACTTGAAAGGGTTCAGACAAGATTTACAAGAATGTTGCCAGGATTGGAGGGTTTGAGCTTATAGAGAGAGGCTGAATAGGCTGGGCTGGTTTCCCTAGAGTGTCGGAGATTGAGGGATGACCTTAGAGGTTTAGAAGGTTATGAGGGACAAGGATAGGGTAAATAGAAGGCATAAGTTTAGGGTGAGGGGGAAAGATATAAAAGGGACCTATGGGGCAACCTTTTAGATTAGATTAGATTAGATTACTTACAGTGTGGAAACAGGCCCTTCGGCCCAACAAGTCCACACCGACCCGCCGAAGCGCAACCCACCCATACCCCTACATTTACCCCTTAAACCTAACACTACGGGCAATTTAGCATGGCCAATTCACCTGACCCGCACATCTTTGGACTGTGGGAGGAAACCGGAGCACCCGGAGGAAACCCACGCAGACACGGGGAGAACGTGCAAACTCCACACAGTCAGTCGCCTGAGTCGGGAATTGAACCCGGGTCTACAGGCGCTGTGAGGCAGCAGTGCTAACCACTGGGCCACCGTGCCGCCCACAAGAGGGTGATACATGTATGGAATGAGCTGCCAGAGAAAGTGGCAGAGGCTGGTACAATTGCAGTATTTAAAAGGCATTTGGATGGGTATATGAATAGGAAGGGTTTGGAGGGATATGGGCCAGGTGCTGGCAGGTGGGACTAGATATCCCAACCCAATCTAGTCGGCATTGATGAGTTGGTCAGAAAGTTCGGTTTCTGTACTATACATCTCTATGAAATCTGGCAGCATCTCAGGAAGTTCTAAGGAAGGATCACCAGACCGGAAACATTATCTCCGATTTCTCTTCACAAATGCGGCTAGACTTACTGAGCTTTGTCAGCAATTGCTGTTTCTGCTTCTGATCTACAGCATCCCCGGTTCTTTCGGTTTGAATTATGTCCAAGGTTGTTAAAGGAAGTCAGGAAGTAAATAGGGAATAAATGTTGTACCGTTATTCAAAAAAAATGTGGGAAGGGTAGACCAAATAATTATAAGCTAGTGAGTCTGACCTTGGTGCTGGACTAATTGTTCCAATCAGAGCATAGAAGCGACAGATTAATCAGGGATAGACAGCATAGTTTTGTTATGGGTCATGCCATGGTAAATGTGATTTGAATAATTAGTGGCATCACCCAGTTAGCATATGTCAATACTGCAGCATTACCACAACATTTCGGCATTACAGACGGAAAACATACTTCGTCCACGCATGAAGTAGTGGTTCTGCTCATACAGCTGATGCAGAAAGAGGCCATTTAGGAAGTTGCAGATCTCTGACCCAGTCAGGCGTGACACAAATAAATTCTTTACCATAGTGTCTAACAGGCCTGATGGAATGATTGTCCGCGTTGCAGGTTGATTTATTCTTGTTTGAGGATTATCTGTATCAAAAACATGTTTACATATCACTTTCAGATCAGGAGAGGGTGTGAAGCTTAGTGATATCAAACACTTGAACGGATACAACCATAATATGCAAGACAACAGAATTAATACTTTGTACAAAACAAGTAAAAGCTTGTTAGGCACCTTGAACCAAAGGGTGATGTTTAAAGACCATACAAGCAGTGTTTTATTATTTATGAGCCTCAATATATTTTCACTGTTCATTCCTAGCCATAACGAGATCTGCATTTATAAACAGGCATGGTTATAACTGTGCTATCTGGTAAGACAATAACAACTTGCACTTACATTAATGCAATGAAATGTCCTAAAGCACTTCACAAACAAAATTTAACACAGACAGATCAGGACATAAAAGGACAAGTAGTCACACCAAAAGTTTGGTCAAAGAGGTAGGTCTCAGGGAGTGTCTTTTAGGGAGGGAATTCCAGATGTGAGAGCCCAGTCAGTTGAAGTCACAGCTATCAATTAGCAGAATAATGAAAATCAAAGCTGATCAAGAGGTTCAAGCTGGAATAATGCACAGATCTTGGGAGAGTTGTCCGCCTGGAATATATTAGACCAATAGGAATGGGCCAGGCTATGAAGGGATTTGAAGACAAGGATGAAGAATTTTAAAAATGAAGTTTTACTGGACCGGGAACCAATTCAGTGAAGACAGCAGAAATAGGTGAACCAATAAAAATATATGCAGCAGAGTTCTGGCTGAACTGAAGTTTATAAAGTGGGAACTGTGCTGTATAGGTTGTTATTTCTAAACTTTACTATTCTCAAAGGCATGACGATAGGCTGAGAAACAGAGGAGCTGAGGCAGGTATAGAGACAAAGGATGTTACAGAGATGGATGGATGTAATCTTGGTGTTGGACCATCAACTCAGGATCAAAAAGAATATGAAGGTTTGAACTTGGAAAAAAGAAATTAAGAAGAAACCAGGGATACTTCTGTGAACAGAGCTAATGCAATAGCAGCAGAAAAAGTCATTGGATGTGAAATTCAATGTTTAGATAAGAATGGATTAGCTGGATAATGGTAGGGACACCTTGGAGAACAATGGTGTGGTCAACTATGTCAAAGATTGCTAACAGATTGAGACGAGGAAGGAGGAAATTTATCCTTGTTACAGTCACAGAGTGGAGAAAAGATGAGCATGCATTTGTGAGGTGACATGTTCAAGGATTCTAGAGACAAAGATACTTTGCAACGATACTGGAATCAAAGATGGATTTTTTTGAGACAGTATGTAATGACAGCAGATCTGAAGTTGGGGGCGGGAGGGGGGAACAATGACCTGGTAACATTCACTAAGGAAGACGGAGCTAGTAGGCGAGTTCACTGGTTAGCAGTTTAGCGGAAATAAAGTTGAGGGGATAGCAGATGGACAAGGACGCTACAAAGGACATGACCATGATGGGAGAGAAAAAACTGGCTTCAGATCTAGGGCTTTGGTGTAGTGGATATTGTAACTGGCCTAGGTTAATGCTCTGGAGAACAGGTAACTGAATAATGAAGGAATTTTAAACGTTCCTGCACTTATCACAGAATGTTTAGACTCCTGAATTGGGTACAGTGCACAGGCCATTCAGCCTGGCATGTTCCTGCAGCAGCAATTCTCCCACTGCCCTCCAAATTTCTCCTCTTCAACTAATTATCTATTTGTTGGAGGTGAGGGCAGAGGGGGCAGAATAGAAGACGTTGCAATGTGTCAGATAAGCCCTATTTGCATTCTAGAAAACTCCTGGAATAATGAGCAGTTTTAGCTGAGGAGAATTAGCTGAGGAATTCAATCTACATGAGTGTGCAGTGATCTACTTACCAGGAAAATCAAGGTGAGGGATTACATGATGAATGGAAAGTCCTGGGAATCCGAAGGACCTTGGTGAACACGGCCACCAGTCCTTGAAGATAGTGGGGGAGAGGTAGATAAAGTGGTTATGAAGGTGTACAAGATACCTGCCTTTATTAGCTGAGGCAGAGATTTTTGAGCGGGGAGGTAATGAATAAAGTATTGTTTAGACCACAGCAAGAATGTTGTGTGCAGTTCTGGAATCCACATTTTAGGAAGAATGTGACAGCACTGGAAAGGGCAAAGGAGATTTACCAGGATGCTGCCTGTGCTGGAGAGTTTTAGTTGCGAAAAGAGACTGAATAGACTGGGTTTGTTTTCCTTAGACAGAGGAGACAGAGAGGGAATATGAGTGAGATATAAAAAATTGAGGGACATAGATAAGATAGACAGGAAGAAACCTTTCCCCTTGATGGAGGGATCAATGACCGGGGACAAAGATTGAAGACAAGAGGCAGAAGGTTTAGAGTAAATGTGAGGAAAAGCTTTTTCACCTGGTGGTAGGAATCTGAAACTCATTGCCTGTTAGGGTGGGAAAGACAGAAACCCTCATACTATAAGTAGTATTTAGATGTGCACTTGCAATGCCAAGGAATTCAAGACTATGGGCCAAGTGCTGGAAATTGGATTAGAGTAAATAGTTTTTGACCACTGAAACCTCGCAGGGCCAAATGGCCCATGGAAGTGCTACAGATTTCTATGACTTTATGTGAACAGGACCTGATGGTGCCTTAGGTGATCCTGCCAAGTGTGAATGTCTCAACCAGCTGTTCACCGTAAATGCTGAAGTCTGAGCTTATTAAATTTAAGGGAGCTGAAGTCAGCTGGGGATGAATCTTTACAATTCACTCATGGGTTATATGGGTCCCTGGTCAAACTATTGCATATTGCTTTTCTCAGCTGCCCTTGAGAAGGTGGTGGTGTTCCTTTGCGACTGGTGCCCTTTTCCTTCTAAACAGTGGTTGTCATACGTTTGAAAGGAGTGGTCTAAAGGATCTTTTGTGAATTTTGGCAGTGCATCTTGTAGATAGCACGCACTGCTGTTTCTGAGTGTCGATGGTGAACAGCCTGAATGTTTGTGGATGTGTTGCCAATCAAACAGGTTGCTTGTCCTGGTTGATCTCAAGTTTCTTGAGTGTTCTTGGAGCTGCATTCATTCAGACAAGTGGGGAATATTCAATCACACTCCTGACTTGTGCCATACAGATGGTGGACAGGCTGTGGGGAATGAGGTAGTGAGATATGTGTTTCCTAGCCTCTGATCTGTGCTTGTAGCCACAGTATTTATATAGGTAGCCCCATTCGGTTTCTGGTCCCAGAACGTTGATCATGGGGGATTTAATAATGGCAATACCAATGAATGTAAAGGGGCACTAGTTAGATTCTTGATTTTTGAAAGTGTTTGTTGCTTCGTATCTGTGTGCTGCGAATGTTACCTGCCACTTGTCAGCCTAAACTTGCACAACATGTCTTGCTACATTTGAACATGGACTGCTTCAGTGTCTGAGGAGATGTGAATGCTACTCATCAGCAAACAACCCCTCTTCTGAATTTACATTAGAGGAAAGATCAAAGCAACTGAAGATGGTTGGAAGGAGGATACGGGTTGCACCTGAACTGAAGAGGCACCAATATCCTGGGTGGAAGGTTTGTTAGAGCTCTTCGGAAGGGTTTAAACTAGTTTGGTAAGGTGATGGGAATTGGAGCGATGGATCAAAGGATGGGGTAACTGGTAAACAGGCATTTACAGCATGCAGAGAGTCTGTGAGGAAGGATAGACAATTGATAGGGCAAAGTTGCAGTCAGTGTAATGGGATGAAGTGTGTTTATTTTAACGCAAGTGTCAGGAATAAGGGTGATCAGCTTAGAGCATGGATCAGTACGTAGAGCTACAATGTTGTGGCCATTACGGAGACTTGGATATCACAGGGGCTGGAATAATTGTTGGATGTTCCAGGGTTTAGATGTTTCAAAAGGAATAGAGAGTGGGGGAAAAGAGGTGAGAGAGTAGCATTGCTAATCAGGGATAATGTTGCACCTACAGAAAGGGAGCAGTCACTTTACTGGGAGTGTCAGATCTCTCGATGGGAGTGCATTTTGGTGATAGTGTTCACAACTCCCTTACCTTTACTATAGTCATGGAGAGGGAGAGGATTAGATGGTATAGGAAAGTATTTAATTGGAGAAAGGGGAATTACAATGCTATTAGGCAGGAACCGTGTAGCATAAATTGGGAAGGGATATTCTCAGAGTATTGCACAGCAGAAGTGCAGAGGTTGTTTAGGGAGCATTTGCTGCAAGTGTTGGATAAGTTTGTCCCACTGAAGCAAGGAAGGGATGGTCGGGTAAAGGAACCTTGGATGATGAGATGTAGAACATTTAGTCAACAGGAAGAAGGAAGCTTACTTAAGGTTGAGGAAGCAAGGATCAGACAGGGCTCTAGAGGGTTACAAGGTGGCCAGGGAGGAACTGAAGAATTGAAGAGCTAGAAGGAGGCATGAAAACGCCTTGGCGGGTAGGATTAAGGAAAACCTTAAGGTGTTCTACACTTACGTGAGGAACAAGAGGATGGCTAGAGTGAGGATAGGGCCTATCAGGGATAGTGGAGGGAATTGTGCCTGGAGTCGGAGGATGTAGGGGAGATCCTTAATGAATACTTTGCTTCAGTATTCAGTAGTGAGAGCGACCTTGTCGTTTGTGAGGACAGCATGAAATGGACTGATTTGCTCAAACAGGTTGATGTTAAGGAGGTGGATGTGCTGAAAATTTTGAAAAACATGGAAATAGATAGGTTTCTTGATCTCGATAGGATATACCCAAGGTTACTATGGGAAACAAGGGCTGAGCCTTTGGCGATGATCTTTGCATCCTCACTGTCCACTGAAGTAGTACCAGATGATTGGATGGTGGCAAATGTTATTTCCTTATTCAAGAAAGGCAACAGGGATAACCCTGAGAATTACAGACCAGTCTTACATCAATGGTGAGCAAATTGTTGGAGAGGATTCTGTGAAACAGGATTTATGATTATTTGGAAAAGCACAGTTTGATTTGAGACAGTCAGCATGGCTTTGTGAGGGGAAAATAATGTCTCACAAGCCTTATTGAATTCTTTGAGGATGTGACAAAATACTGATGAAGGTAGAGCAGTGGATGTGGTGTATAGGGATTTTAGCTAGGCAGGTTCCCCATGGTAGGCTTATTGACAAAGTAAGGAGGCATGGTTACAGGGAAATCTGTCAGTTTGGATACAGAATTGGCTGGCCCATGGAAGACAGAGGGTGGTGGTAAATGGAAAATATTCACCATGACCAGTGGTGTTTCATAGGGACACTGGGACCTCTGCTCTTTGTGATTTTTATAAATTACTTAGATGAGGAAGTAGAAGGATGCATTAGTATATTTGTTAATGACACGAAGGTTGGTGGAGTTGTGAATAGTGTGGAGGGCTGTTGTATGTTGCAAGGGGATATTGACAAGATGCAGAACTCGGCTGAGAAGTGGCAGATTGAGTTCTACACAAAGAAGAGTGAAGTGATTCATTTTGGATGCAGATTACAGGATTAAAGGCAGGTTTCTTGGCAGTGTGGAGGAACAGAGGGATCTTGGGGTCAACATCCATCGATCCCTTAAAGTTTCCACCCAAGTTGATAGGGTTGTTAAGATGTAAGATGTGTTAGCTTTCATCAGCAGGGGGATTGAGTTTAAGAGCTGTACGTTTATGCTGCAGCTCTATACAGCCCTGGTTAGATGACAGTTGGAGTATTGTGTACAGTTCTGGTTGCCTCATTTATGAAGGATTTGGAAGCTTTAGAGAGGGTGCAGAGGCGATTTACCAGGATGCTGCCTGGACTGGAGGCCACGTCGTATAAAGAAAGGTTGAGGGAGCTTGGTCTTTTCTCATTGCAGCAAAGGAGGAATGAGAATGTACACTTGATCAAGGTGTACAAGATGGTGATGAGAAGCATAGATAGGGTGGATAGCCAGAGACGTTTTCCCAAGGCAGAAATGGCTATCACGAAGGGGCATAATTTTAAGGTGATTGGAGTAAGGTTTAGGGAAGTTGTCAGAGGTCAGTTCTTTACACAGAGGGTGTTAGGTGCATGGAATGTACGGCCGATGGTGGTAGTAGAGTCAGATATGTTAGTAACATTTAAGTGACACTTGGATAGGCACATGGATGACAGTAAAACGAATGGTGTGTAGCTTAGTTTGCTCTGAGTGTAAAGATAAAAGGTTGGTACAACATTGAAGGCCGTAGGGCCTGTACTGTTTTATATACTCTACAAGGAGCTCCTGCAGGGGTGTCCTGGAGCAGAGATGACTAATCTTGAACAACCACAATCACCTTCCTATGTGCCAGGTATGAATCCAACCAGTGGAAAGTTTGCCTTTGATATCCATTGATATCCAGTTTTGTTAGGGCTCCTTGGTTAAATGCGACCTTGATGTCAAGGGGATTCATACTCACCTCAACTCTGTAATTAAGCTCTTTTGTTCATGCTTGAACCAACATTGTAATGAAGTCAGAAGTTGAGTGGTCCTGGAGGAATATGTACTGGGTGTTGGTAAGCAGGCGCTGCTTGATAGTACAGCTATTTACACCTTCCATCACTTTACTAATGTTTGCAGGTAGACGAATGGGACGATAATTGACTGGGTTGGATTATCCTGTTAAGCTCAGGAGTACATTTCTTCACCACTATTTGGAATGTTGTCAGGGCCTATAGCCTTTGCAGTATCCAATGTCTCCAGTCATTTTTTGATATCATGTGGAGTGAATTGAATTAGCTGAAGATTGGCACCCTGAGATGCTGTAGGGCTTCTGGAAGAGACTCATCAGGATGAACGTAAGAGACAACAACTTTTTATTTTTTGGAATATAGACTGAAAATGAGAAAAAAAAATGGACACTGCTTTAAAAGAGGAGGAAATAACAGGAATTTGCAGCTTTGGAAAAACAAGTGGAGCTAACTGATGCCTATGCAACAATGTTAATTTTGGGAATACTGTGTTCAGACAAAGCAGCAGCACCTGTTTATGTTCAGAGGAACTCTGCTCAGGCAGTCTTTTGAATTGTTTTTCAAATGCAACTATTTGTTATGAGTTCAGGAGAGCTCAGCATTACAATAAGCTTCTGATTAGCCAAGCTGCAGTTTAACACAGTTTAACAGAAGACAACACAGGCCCCAGCAAGTTATAATTTCGGCATCTCTCTCTCTCTCCTCCCTTTGTTCTTAAAGAAAGTGCCTCTCTAACTATATTGGAAAAGCAGAGAAAAACTATATTCAGAGTTGCTGAAAGGAAGAATCTGAAGCTTACTGAGAAAAGAAAAACCTGGGTCCAAACACGAAACTAGTGAACAACAGGCGGATTATGGCGATGCAAATAACACCAAAGCATCTCTGATGAATTAAAAGGATTGTATTTTGGACTGATGCGAAACAGCTGTGTTCTCCTGACTTTTCTCCTCAAAAAAAATTATGTTTTATGCCTTTTTCTTTTCAGTCTGTCTGGGAATTTGGGGGTAAAGTTAAATATTAGAAATCCTGATTTGGAGATGCCGGTGTTGGACTGGGGTGTACAAAGTTAAAAATCACAACACCAGGTTATAGTCCAACAGGTTTAATTGGAAGCACACTAGCTTTCAGAGCACTGCTCCTTCATCAGATGACTATCACCTGAAGGAGCATCGCTCCGAAAGCTAGTGTGCTTCCAATTAAACGTGTTGGACTATAACCTGGTGTTCTGTGATTTTTATATTAGAAATCCTATTCTTGTTCAAGTTAAGTATGTTACAAAAAAAAAGTTAATCTTTAATTACTACTTAAAGAATCTGGTATAATTTGCTTTTATCCTGGGTAGCAGTCAATGAGGCAAATAGGGATTTGTAGTAGTTTCGTTTAATCTTAACATTCATCTCAATTCCGGGAATAGTAGGGCTTGATTTCCACGGCACTACCCAAGTGTCAAGGAGAAAAAGACAAAGGTTTCCCATTCAATCATAAGTTTCATGATTTATAAGCCTCCCTGTAGCTCTCAAAGAAAGATGTCCTAGATCTTGGTCAGTGGCTTTGCACAAATAGCAGGGCGAGAATGGAAATTACTAGCCGTTCTAAAACAAAAAAAAGATAGATTAATACCTGTTATCTTGATAGCATTCTGTAAGTTCTGCATCCACATGTTGGAGGTGCCTATCATCTCCCTCAGGATCTCCTCCAGGTTGGCTGCAAAAGCACTACCCCACTGGCCTGCAGAGGAGGAGGAGGAGGAGGATGAGGACAACAGTCATTTTCAGAGTATTTCTTATTCTAACTTCTTAGATCCTTTACCCCCACCGGAGAGTAAAGGGATCCCCACCCACACTGAGGGGGCACCCCAAGGCTATACCAAATTCCTGCCAGTAGTGCACAATCACGTTCTTCACCCTAGAATCACACCCACTCCTCCTTCCCAGGATGCTGAGTCACCTCCACAGAGGTACAAAAGCAGAAGCCCTCCCACCCATGGTCTATCTATTCCAATCTTCTCGGGTTCAAAGTACAAAGTATACTGAACCCTTCAGGAAATTAGTCAAGTAAATATTCTTATTGGAAGAGATTGCCTGTATGTCAGAACAAACTTCACATTCTCAGTCTGGGCACTGGATATGGTTCAGGAAAGAGAACATGAAACGTATTGCTCCACAAAGCCCAAACCCTAGCCCATTTTGGGGTGTCAATTCCAATTTTATGACCCCCTAATCTTGCCTAAGATAACTAATCCAATGCATTCACGAATCTAATCAACATTACAAAAATACAAAACTATATTACATATCACTTCCCCATATCAAACCAATATTCTGTGGTAAGTTTGGGTCTGTCAAAGATAGATGCACAATAATGGATATTAGAGAATGCCAGACTTTAGTTATTTTATTTTTACAAGAAAGGACGATGACTAAACCCATTGGGAATTTAAAAATATGTTAAGAGGAGGAATCTTTGGAATTAACAGAAGAAAGAAAATGGTATTTGACACCACAGGCTATTAAAAGAAAGACTTTTAATAAGACTGTTAATAAGAAAGACTGTTCTTTCTTAACAAACTATAATACATACTTCTTCACAGAAGCCGTGACTCCAAGTTTAACTTCTAAATTTCTATGCAATGAGACTTTTAGATTTCTTATTTGATTGTTAACTGTACCTTCCAAGAAGCTGATTCTCATTTCTGGACATTTCTTTATCAGGTATCCCATGAAGAATTTGCTTCCAAAATGCTGAATGGGGATGTAAGCTCCATATTTTGGAAGTCCAGCTTCATAAGGAGTGCACTCAAACCACTCTGCAAAAGACAGAAGATTTTGCTTCTTGTTGGCTGTGGTCTCCACAGTAGACTCAGTACACACAATTGCATCCATATGAAAATAAAAGACAATTTTCACACAGTCTGCAGCCCCAAGATACTTAACTTGTGAAATGGCAATGGCCACTTTCTCAGCAGGACTAGACATGTGCATGAACATTTAGGAATAGCACAATTTCCACCTCACCTTCTTCTAGATGTTAATTGCAGAGTTACAGCAACAAGTGTATGAACCAGTCACTTATGATGTCGATTGAAGAAATGGTACTGGCATTTTCTCCATATTTTTAAAATGCTGTCAGGATACCCTTCTGATGGTATGGTGGGATAGGCAGGTGAATTGAGGCATAATTCACCCACATAAAAAAGTTTGAAGTGTGCAATGCAACAGTTGCCAGCTCCCACAAAAGGACAGGTATTGAGGTAAGAACTGAATTCCCCTACCAAAATAACAGGTAGTCTCTCCAAATGAAAAATCCCACCCAGTTTACAAACTCCAAACTGACCTGCTCTCTATTTGAGAGCATCTGTTGAGTGACAGAGCAGACATTTCTGAATGGAGATAATTTTCAGTTGTCTGGGCCATTTCTATGTCCAGATGCAGTTATCAGCAGTAGCAAGCCTCCCTGTTCAAACTTCCTGACAATTAACAACACATTTTGAGGTTTACTACCAAATTAGGGACATGAGTTGGTGAGAGATTGATTTTGCATGAGACATTGCCTTCACTGAACCTGCATTAAGAGTGCTGCAGCAGGAGGATACTGCGGGGCAGAAGAGATGCACGATCAGTCTGCCATTGCTGCATCCTCAGCACTATCAGTGACATAAATTTGTCATTTTCTGTCATTAAAGGTTAGGAAGCCTTGAACTTTCAACAGCTCTGACCTTCCACTATACTGACATCTCCTCCAAGTTCCCAAGGCACTGCCACAAATAGTACCCATGTATCACTGGGAAAATTGCAATCTCTGTGACAGACTGAAATTAGTTCACCCATTATCCAACTCAACCTGCTGAGTTGAGTGTAAGTGCTTGCCAGTACCAGTCCCGGTCCACCCCTGGGAAAAACCAGCCAGAGACAGGAATAGATTAGCAAATTTTTGATGACCCCTCCCTGCAAAGGCTTGGTAACAACACAACACACCCCATCAAGATCTGTACCTCCAAAATCTCGAGCGCTGAGGTTTGACCTCACATTAAGACTGGCATAGATAGGAAACGGGTTCTGTCCCCTCCTTACAGCTCTCTGCTGGTCTGACAGCTTGGTTTTATTCTCCTAAATACAGAGATATTACTTTAAGTATTTTACTGCTTTTCAACAAAGTATTTTACACACATATACACACACTATTTAAAACACTAGAGCCTTGTTTGGTTAAAAGGCAACAAAATTTCTGTTGACAGTGCAAATTATCTTTTGGGCATATTTGTACTCAAAGGAGAGTGCTCGCATAGCAACAATTTGATTGACACTGTTGTTCATGCAAGAGCCTGAGGTTAATCATCTACTATAAATATACAAGTTGTGTGTGATGCATGTTTTTGTGGAGTTCTGCTGGCACTTTCCGATGTGGAATGTGATACACCTAAATGATTGTCATGACCTCTAAGTTGATTAGACTAATTAAAATTCAACTACCATAATCCTCCGAATGCAGGAACAGTAAAAACTGCTTTGATGCAGGCAGAATAGATCAACACTGGGTGGCCTGATTGACTGCACATATGCAAGCCAAGTGTCTCACATTGGAATGCATTCAGTGCTGAAGCCGCACACGTTAACACTGGTAAAGGGGTGAGCATCTCCAAAAAGCATTCTCCTTTTGTGCAGGAGTACAGGGCTTTATTGAGAATCTCTCAAGAACTGTGTGATACACCAAACTAATTGCCATGAGTTCCTACATTGACTCGACTGTTGGAGGTTTAGCTACAATGATCCCCAATTAAAAAGAATTTTCTTTGTGTCAATTTTGTCGCTATTACTGTAGCTTGTTCACTTGGGACAGCGCCAATTGCAGGAAAAATGGACAAGAGCAAAAATCAACCATTTCAAAATTATTGAAGTGCAGTAAACTAGGAAAGGAGAGCATCCAATTGAGGGTTCTTTTCAAACAACATTTGAAGACAATGGAGCATAAATTATGTCTTCTTCCATCTGGCCTTGGGAGAAAGATGAAGGCGGTGGAGGAAAGTCTGAGAGAACAACCTGGGACTGTAAAGCACAATTGCTGCAGCCACTGCTGTTGCAACAACCTGATCTTCCTGTTACAGGCGTGGCAATCCCTGACACCTGTCTGATACAATGGACCGAAAGGCCAATTAGTTAGCGAAATAAGGAAATTTGGATATTTATGACAAGGTGTCTATTTTAATAGCTATTCATGTATGTAGATCATAGATAAATGCAATGTCATTTGCTAAGAATAGCACACACTGAAGTTTACTTGTGATTAAGCACAGCATTGTTATGTAAGATAGCACTAGCTACAGCTTGATTAGAACAGTCCAAGGTCATGTCATTTTTCCTTTGGTTCAACAAAAAACAATTTTTTTAATGGTGTCCCATCTGGTTGCAATCCTCTCTTTGTAAATTGCTTTTTATGCTGAAGTTTAAAGTAAAATGACTGAATTGCTAACTTCATTACTGATCAGGTGAACATAGTTAAGGCCAGACAAAAGCAAAGATTTAGTCAACTTTTTAGCTTGGACAAGGTGACAGTCTGCAGTTCAAGCTCCCCATGTATTGCTAGGTTTCCATACCCTTCAGTGCACTGGAAGAATCAATGGAGGAGAACAACTGATAGAAATCCATGATATCCAGATGATTTCAAAGACTAATTGTATGAAACAGGCTTACTCATCACTAACTTTTTTTCCCTTAGCCTTTATCTAAACGAGGTATATGACTACGATAAGGCTGAGCTGAAACTTTATTGCTGGAACAGCACAGCAGGTCAGGCAGCATCTAGGGAACAGAAGATTCGACGTTTCGGGCACATGCCCTTCTTCAGGAAGAAGAAGGGCATGTGCCCGAAACGTCGAATCTTCTGTTCCCTAGATGCTGCCTGACCTGCTGTGCTGTTCCAGCAATAAAGTTTCAGCTTTGATCTCCAGCGTCTGCAGATCTCACTTTCTCCCCTACGATAAGGCTGATCCCACTTCTAGGATGTTGAGATTGTTTTGTCTTTTCTGTTACAAATTCACCTCTATTGGCTAGAGGCTCTGAATGACTTGGGTATATGTTTTGCATTAGTATACAAGCTGCACTGGGATGATATGAGAAAGACCATTCTTGGTGTGATCTTGTATCCAAATGAAAAGCACAAATCATCAGAATCTCCAGCTACTAATAATGAATATGGGGTGGTGATGGCCTCGTGATATTATTGCTAGACTATTAATCTAGAGACGCAGGTAATGCTTGACCTGGGTTACAATCCACCGAGACAGATTCTGAAATTTGAATTCAATAAAAATCTGGAATTACGGTTCTAATAATGACCAACAGACCACTGTCAATTTTGTCAGAAAAATCTATCCAACTCACGAATGTCCTTTAC
The DNA here is from genome assembly GCF_004010195.1 of Chiloscyllium plagiosum. Classification (NCBI taxonomy): domain Eukaryota; kingdom Metazoa; phylum Chordata; class Chondrichthyes; order Orectolobiformes; family Hemiscylliidae; genus Chiloscyllium; species Chiloscyllium plagiosum. The sequence goes on along the minus strand of NC_057719.1, from coordinate 86,607,024 downwards.
CTGGTCTGGCCTACACATGACTCCAGACCCATTGCAATGCAGTTGACTCTTAATTGCCATCTGGGGAATTAGGGATGCCTACTACATCCTAGCCTAGCCAGTGACGCTCACAATCCATGAATAATAAATTATTAACTGGGATTGGTGCCCCTTGTTTATATCACATTAATTAATCCAGTCCTCAAGATGGCAAGTGTGATGTGTAATCCACCAGCAAATGAACTGCAAGAAATTCCAATTCATTCAGAAATGCCTGCTACAAACTAATATTTCCCAAAAAATACCCGTGTACTAACATTTATTGGTTGTGCTTACATAAGCACAGTAAGACAGGCCTCATATCAGCTGCATCCTGGTGTCTGGTATGACAGTCAAGTGACTCTCATTTGATGTTTAATTTCAGTAAAGGATATTTTGCATCAGTGTTTACTGTGGAAAAGGATATGGAAGATATAGACTGTAGGGAAATAGATGGTGACATCTTGCAAAATGTCCAGATTACAGAGGAGGAAGTGCTGGATGTCTTGAAACGGTTAAAGGTGGATAAATCCCCAGGACCTGATCAGGTGTACCCGAGAACTCTGTGGGAAGCTAGAGAAGTGATTGCTGGGCCTCTTGCTGAGATATTTGTATCATTGATAGTCACAGGTGAGGTGCTGGAAGACTGGAGGTTGGCAAACTTGGTGCCACTGTTTAAGAAGGGCAGGAAAAGGGGACTCGGCAAGATGGCAGCGATTCGGTAGAACTGCTGTGGACAGCTCTGCCTAACAACCAAGGCATACCAGTGTTTTTTTGCCATCCTTGGCCAACTTATGTGGTGGAAATATTAGTTTAAAACCTTACAGAACACATATTTGTTAATATTTGGGAGTGGGAAGGATGCCAAAGGGAAAAGGAGCAAGCAAACAGCAGCAGGGAGGACACTCTCCTGCAGCACTACCATGCCAGAGTCTGCAGCAGCAGCAGCCTCTCCTGAACCGCCCGGGGAACTGACAGATTCACAGGAATTGGCTGTGGCAATGGAGAGACTTACCTTGAAAGTTGCGGCTGAGATTGAGGAGATCAATGGGGAGATTCGTGCCCAGGTCCAACCTATCACATCCAGGCTGCAGAAGCATGAGCAGGAGATCCAGGGCCTCGGGGAGAGGCTGGAGGAGGTGGAGGGTCGAACTAAGGCCTCGGAAGCTGCGATGGAGTCCTCAACCAGTCGGATCCAGGTGCTGGAGCGAGAGGTGCGGGCCTTGCGAAACCATATCACCGACCTCGAAAATCGAGGTTGGAGAATAAATCTCCAAATTGTCGGGCTCCCTTAAGGTGAGAAGCTTCTCCGAAAACTGGCTGCCGAATTTTTTGGGCCTTCACATCGAGTCCAGCAGGCTTCAGATTGAAAGGGCATATCGGGTTACAGTGCACAGGTCAGGACCGGTGCAGCGTCCCTGCCCGGTCCTAGTGCACCTCCACTCATATAAGGACAAGCAAAAAGTCATAGAAGCTTCCAGGTCCCTGGGAAAAGGTCCGCAGGCGCTGCTGTACAAGGGGTCAAAAATCACGTTTTTCCAGGATTTTTCAGCAGCTGTAATCCGAAAGAGGAAGTCCTTCGATGAAGTTAAAAAGAGGCTGGATCCCACTGGATGAGGACTCCATCGCAGCTTCCGAGGCCTTAGTTCGACCCTCCACCTCCTCCAGCCTCTCCCCGAGGCCCTGGATCTCCTGCTCATGCTTCTGCAGCCTGCATGTGATAGGTTGGACCTGGGCAACCAGTACTCCATGAGATACCCTGCAGTGCTTTGTTTCAGCCACGAGGACTCAGTTTATACATTTGACTTGGCGGATAAGGCTAAAATCTTTGTGGACACTTTAAAATAGACGGATTAGCCTGAAGAATATGGTTAATGTTTGTTCTATTTTCTATTTTTCCCCATGTTTTCCCTTCCTTTTTTTATTCCTTTCTTTCTCCCTAATAATTTTCTTTTTGGAAAGGGGGTGAAAAGACTTTGGAATAAGTTGTTCCTTTTTTAATAAATAATGTTCTGATGGGAAATTTTGTGGAGGTTCTTTGTTGTCTCTCTCCTTTTTGTTTGTTTGTTCTGCATCTCTTTTAGTCACAAGTAGGGGTGTCATGAAGCCAGGGATGGGTGGAGTGCTCATCCTGATTTTGTCTTTTTTTTCTGTTGATTTAAGGATCATCTCCTTGTTTTTTTTTCTGGCCTAAGGCTGGGGCACAGTCCAGGTTTGAAGGAGCTGTGAAGGAGGGGATGGGTGGGGTGAGTGCCCCCTATAGGCAGGGGTAGAGTCTTCCATTCAAGGTTCTATAGTTGGTTTTCTTTGTAGTTTTTTGGTAGTAATAGTTGTTTATAGTTAGAATAGTTTTTGTATATATAGTTTTTCGATTCTATGAGTCTTTATTTACTTATGCTCAGCGCTTTGTAAGCACAGTTCTCCCTCCAAGGGGTTCAAGGGTGTCTGAAAGGGATTATGGCTAAGTATCTTATTAAATGGAGCACCTGGAACATTAAGGGAAGTCATTCGCCTATTAAAAGGAAAAAAAGTGCTTTCTAGCCTTAAGAGGGAAAGGGTTGATGTTGCTTTGTTGTAGGAAACCCATCTTGATGATGGGGAACACCTGAAATTACAACAGGGGGGTTATGACCGGGTATTCTTTTCATCCTTTACTACTAAAAGTAGGGGAGTGGCGGTACTTATCCAGAAAAATCTTCCGTTCACAAAATTAGAGCATGATACATGGGGAGGAATATGGCATTTTAAACATCTACCGTCCTCCGGCACATCCCCTCAAATTTTTGATTAGTGCTTTCTCTAAGTTGAGTGCTTTTGGAACACGACACATTATTATAGCGGGGGGGATTTTAATTGTCTTTTGGGTCCAACAATGGACAGGATGCCTTGTGGGTCCCAACTATTTATTCGCAGGCCAAGCAGGTGGTTGACTTATGTGAGGAGTTGGTGCTGGTGGATATTTGGAGAGGTCTTCACCCTACCGGTATGGACTTCACCTTTTTTTCAAACCCACATAAATGTGACACGAGGATTGACCTCTTTCTGCCTCCCTTGGCCCTTCTGAATTTGATTAGGAGTTGTAAAATTGGGAATATAGCTATCTCTGATCACACAGCAGTATATTTGGAGGTCAAGGCCAAGAGTGAAGGGTTAGGTTTGCGGCACTGGCGTTTGGACCCTTTTCTCCTTAAGGATTCCAAATTTGTGGAATACTTTTTGAAGGGGTTTCAGGAATTCTTGACTATCAACTCAGACACAGCTAGTAGTCAGTCCATGCTATGGGAGACTGCTAAGGCCTTTGCTAGGGGATTAGCTATTTCCTCTTCGGCTAGCCAGAAATGACAGAAGGAGGAACAGCAGTGTCTACTTGAGACGCGGTTGAAAGCTGCGGAGGCAGCACATTTTGCGCAGCCTTCGGTGACTAAGCTATAGCAGATCACGGCCCTTCGGGCTGCCTTGAATTCAATACTGACACAAAACGCAAAGAAAGAACTTGCTTTTGCTAGACAGAAGCTGTTCGAATATGAGGATAGGCCAGGGAAGTATTTACCTGACTAGGAAAAGGCATGCTCCCCAATCCATTACTGCAATCAGAGACAGCGCTGGGGTCCTTGCATGCGATGCTAAAAAGATTAATGAGGCTTTCGGAGCTTTTACTCTGAATTGTATCGGTCTGAAGGTTGCGAAGACAGGAGTGCTAAAATGGAGACTTTTTTTAAGAACCTGGACCTCCCAGGCGTAACCTTGGAACAGGCCTCTCTCCTTAATGTCCCCTTGACAGTTCAGGAAATACAGGAGGCAGCTAGGCAACTTCAGAATGGGAAAGGGCCTGGCCAAGTTTATTTTCCGGGTGAGTTTTATAAGGTGTTTATAGGGATTCTGTCAGGGCCAATGTTGGAGATGTACAATCACTCCTATATGCATGAACGCCTACCGCCATCTTTGAGAGAAGCTAATATTTCCTTAATTCTTAAGAAGGGGAAGGTTCCTGAGGATTGTTCCTCATACAGGCCCATCTCTCTATTAAATTAAATTCAGACTTCAAGATTCTGTCCAAGATCCTGGCGCTGAGATTGGAAAGGGTGTTGCCCCATATTATTAAAGAGGACCAGACAGGCTTTATAAGGGGCCGTAGGTCCTCTAATAATATTAGAAGGTTGTTGAATGTGGTCCAAGTTTGTCCAAGTTTGTCAGCAACGATCGATTCAGAGGTTGGCGATTTGACCCATTTGACTGGGTGGAATGGCTGTATCTTTTTTATGTCTTAGAACAGTTTGGGTTGGGTGGAGTCTTTGCTGGGTGGGTGGAGGTTTTATATCGCCACCCTCTGGCCGCGGTCATCACCAATTGAGTGAAGTCTGGGAATTTTACGATTGCTAGGAGTAGTCGGCAAGGCTGCCCCTCTCACCATTGTTGTTCATATTGGTGATAGAGCCGCCAGCAGAGGCCATTAGTCAGAACGTCCACATAACTGCTCCGGACGTGGGATCGAGGGCACACAAGATTACACTGTACGCAGATGATGTCCTTCTGATCACCTCCGTACCCCATTTGATACACTGTATCAATTCATTTGGGGCTATTTCAGGATATAAGATTAACTTTGCAAAATCGGAGGCTATGCCTTTGGAGAACCTTAAGGATGTGCCAGAAGTTGAAGGTGGCTCTAAGTTCCCTTTTAAGTGGTCACGGGCAGTGTTCCGGTATCTAGGCATTTTTATTACCCCCAAGTTTGATCTGTTATCTTGAACTAACTTTGCTCACTTGCTCGACAATATTAGGCAAGATCTCCAGAGATGGGAGGCTCTTCCAATTTCATGGCTGGGCCGAATATCTCTCGTTAAGATGAATGTTCTTCCTCGTTTGCTTTATCCCATGCGTATGCTCCCTATAATGTTTCCCAGGTCAACGCTGCGGAAGCTTATGGGGTGGTTTGGTTCCTTTGTCTGGCATCGTGGGCAGCCCCTCATCAAACTTACTAAATTGCAGTTGCCTCAAGGAGGAGGAGGAGGAGTTGATTTCCCAGACATCAGGAGGTATCAATTGAGTTTCCTGATGTCCTTTGTCTGCGATTGGGTAGGTAACAATCCAAACTCAATATGGCTGAATATTGAGGCCTCCCAGGCAAAGTGCCCTCTTATTAACCTATTGTTCATGGATAAGATGAGGACAGTTATGGACCACTGCCGGAACCCCATTGTCATTAATACGGTCAAGGCATGGAGGGCGATGCGTCTGAGTGAGGGTTGTTTATCCAAGACTTCACCACTTACACCTATAGTTGGCATACCAGGGTTCCAACCAGGGATGATGGACTCAGGGTTCAAACTATGGGCAGCGAGAGAAGTTTCTAGTTTGGGAGACTTGTTTGAGGGAGAGGTTATGATGTCTTTTGAGCAACTGAGCCGCAAATACGGGTTGCCCAGCAGAGATCTTTTTCGTTTTTTTCAGGTTAGGGATTTCATTCAGAAGACGACTACGCTTCTCACTAAGCCCTATAAGCCCAATACAGAGAGGTTGTTCCTATGTTCCACAAGCACCCTTTCGGTTAGTGCCCTCTATCGCCTGCTGGGTGGCAGGGCCTGGCAAGCTATTAACCGGTTACGTGAGGTCTGGGAGCAAGAGCTGGGAGTGGAGATTTCTTCTGAAACATGGGAGAACATATGGGACAATGCTCAATCTGTAACAGGACATGCGCAACGCAGTTAAAAATTCTGCACAGGGCTCATCTGGCCCCAGACCGTCTGGCGAAGTTTAAAAAAGGGGCATCTTCAGTGTGCACCAAATGTAAAATAAGTGTAGGTACTCTTACCCATTGCTTCTGGATGTGCCACAGGCTCCGTGTTTATTGAAGCGCAGTGACGGGAGAGATAGGGAGGGTATTGAGGACTACAGTCAAAGTAGACCTGATCTCTCTCTTCTTAGGTCTACCGAAATTACCATTTTTGACGGGAATGGGAAGAAACTATTTAATATTCTTGCATACTGTGCACGGAAAAATATTCTGATGAATTGGGTGTCTGAGAACCCGCCGGGCTTGCTGGGATAGCAGAAATTAATTATGGACCACATTCCCTTGGACTTTTTCACAAACATGGTGCACCACACAACAGACAATTTTTATAACACATGGCAGCCCTACTTGAGTTATTTGGATATAGATTTATCAGTTATCTTAACTAGGCCGTTTGTTTAACCAGGATGATTAGATTTGTCAAGCCCTGAGCCCTGAAGGGGGTCTCCTGAGTTAATATGGGTATGTATACAATGCTCCCGTTGCTTTTTTGGGAGCCTTGCGTCGAGCATAGCTGTTCTGTATTTTGTGGTTTTTTTGGTGTTGCTTTGCACAGTGTTAGGGTTTGCTTTGTATTATAGAGTAGGTTAATAGTTGTAGATAGTAGTTGTATTGTAATTTGTGTTTTTTTTCTTTTTATTATACTGATATTTGTGATTTTTTAAAAATAATATTATGTTTGTAAAGTTAAAAAAAATTGCTAATAAATATATTTACAAAAAAAAGGGCAGTAAAGACAAGCCAGGGAATTATAGACTGGTGAGCCTGACCTCGGTGGTGGGCAAGTTGTTGGAGGGAATCCTGAGGGACAGGATATACATGTATAAAAGCAAATTACTGTGGATACTGGAATCTGAAGCCAAAAGAGAAAATGCTGGAAAAATCTCAGCAGGTCTGGCAGCATCTGTAAGGAGAGAAAAGAGCTGACGTTTCGAGTCAAAGGGTCAGTTAGACGTGAAACGTCAGCTCTTTTCTCTCCTTACAGATGCTGCCAGGATGTACATGTATTTGGAAAGGCAAGGACTGATTAGGGATAGTCAA
>NC_057719.1:86577445-86599879 GCF_004010195.1 Chiloscyllium plagiosum | reverse complement strand
CTACTTTTTGTCATTTACATAAATGATTTGGATGCGAATATATGAGATACAGTTAGTAAGTTTGCAGATGACACCAAAATTGGAGGTGTAGTGGTCAGTGAAGAGGGTTACCTCAGATTACAACACGATCTGGACCACATGGGCCAATGGGCTGAGAAATGGCAGATGGAGATTAATTCAGATAAATGTGAGGTGCTGCATTTTGGGAAAGCAAATTTTAGCAGGACTTATACACTTAAAGGTAAGGTCCTCCGAAGGGTTGCTGAACAAGGGGACCTTGGAGTGCAGTTTCATAGCTCCTTGAAAGTGGAGTCGCAGGTAGATAGGATAGTGGAGGCATTTGGTATGCTTTCCTTAATTGGTCAGAGTATTGAGTACAGGAGTTGGGAGGTCATCTTGCATCTGTCCAGGACATTGGTTAGGCCACTGTTGGAATATTGCATGCAATTCTGGTCTCCTTCCTATCGGAAAGATGTTGAGAAACTTGAAAGGGTTCAGAAAAGTGGGCGGCGCAGTGGCTAGCACTGCTGCCTCACAGCGCCAGAGACCCGGGTTCAATTCCCGCCTCAGGCGACTCTCTGTGTGGAGTTTGCGCATTCCCCCCACGTCTGCGTGGGTTTCCTCCGGGTGCTCCGGTTTCCTCCCACAATCCAAAAATGTGCAGGTTAGGTGAAGTGGCCATGCTCAATTGTCCGTAGTGTTAGGTGAAGGTGTAAATGTAGGGGAATGGGTCTGGGTTGGTTACGCTTCGGTGGGTCGGTGTGGACTTGTTGGGCCGAAGGTCCTGTTTCCACACTAAGTAATCTAAAAAGATTTAGAAGGATGTTACCAGGGTTGGAGAATTTGAGCTATAGGGAGAGGCTGAACAGGCTGAGGCTGTTTTCCCTGAAGCGTCAGAGGTTGAGGGGTGACCTTATAGAGGTTTACAAAATTATGAGGGGCATGGATAGGATAAATGGACAAAGTCTTTTCCCTGGGGTCGGGGAGTCCAGAACGAGAGGGCATAGGTTTAGGGTAAGAGGGGAAAGATATAAAAGTGACCTAAGGGGCAAGTTTTTCACGCAGAGGGTGGTACGTGTATGGAATGAGCTGCCAGAGGATGTGGTGGAGGCTGGTACAATTGCAACATTTAAGAAACATTTGAATGGGTATATGAATAGGAAGGGTTTGGAGGGATATGGGCTGGGTGCTGGCATGTGGGACTAGATCGGGTTGGGATATCTGGTGAGTATGGACAGGTTGGACCAAAGGGTCTGTTTCCATGCTGTACATCTCTATGACTCTTTAGTTGTCACAAAAAGAAAGACATCTGATTATTAGCCAGGGTTCCCAAATGGTCTGCTGGATACCTCTGTGAAAAACCCACTGAAAATGTTATAAAGATGTGCCTCTTCTCTGTCACTGCATCATTGAGTGCAAACTGGCAACGGAAGTGTTGGTTTTGACATTTTGACAGCTTAATTTCAAGCACAATCTAAACTGAGGCAATGCATTTTCACATTGTACAGAATGACTTCAGGGTGACAAACTCTGGCCAATGGCTGCTTACATATCAAGGGTACATTGGAAGGCAACAGGATTCACCTCATTTGTTCTCTCCTTAGTTACATTGCTCATTGAAGTCAAACCAGCAGGATTGGAAGGTGTACAGAAATGAGAAGATCTGTTGTTGAGTGGATCAACACCACACCACAACAGAATGATCACATGTGGAAAAACTGGTAGCTTAATGAAGTTTTAAATTTGGGATGGTGGCTGTAATGGAAAATTATCCGTTTACTGTGAAATTAATTATCCATTTACTGTGAAATTAATTATCCATTTACTGTGAAATTTGAAATTTTCTTTAACTTAATGCTGTAGAAGTTAAACAATACTTTGATGAAGGCCTGTAGTCAGCTTATCTCTGTTTGAATTCTGTAAACATTCAACTCGACCTTGCGATAGTCGAACTCAGCGAAAGCGAAACTGTTATGTCTAAGACTAGGGGATTCGCCCTTGATAGCATGATAAGAAACAGAATAAAGCATATGTCTGTACCATGTTAAGGCACTCCTTTACATGAAGGCATCTAGCATTTGTGTACTGGAGTCACTTCTGCAGAGGTAACAATAAAGCTCCTTTCTTCGCTCTTGCTAATAGTTGAGTCAAGTCGATTTAATTTCCACGACAGAGACATTACAGGGAAGGGTAACATTAGTCATTCATTGCCCTTGTGAAGGTACTGCTGCACTCCATGTGTTGTAGGTACATTGACCATACTTTATGTGAAAGAGTTTTTTTGGGGTGGGAGAGAATTGTGTGTGTGGGTGGGGGGGGGGGGGGGGGGGGGGGGGGGAGGTGGTGGTGTGGAGCAGTAATACAGAGAGTGGAGATAATACAGAGAATGCTATCAAAGGCCGTACCTGTCCAGAGAGAAATGATTCAATGATGAGTCCCCACAGGTCAGTGATTGATACACTGTGCCCTGAACGACTTTTCTCTACCAAAGCATTGATGTAATACCCCAAACGATCCTTGGACAGGGCACTGGTCTTGCTTTTAGTCACTTGTTCCTTAAGTTTCTCAATGTGAACTTTCAAATCCTTGAGAGACCAATTGGCATCCTGATACAGCGTAGACATACACCTGGGAGAAGTTACATTTGTTTTACAAGCTTTTCTGACGAGAGGTTGATTGCCAGGTTGATGTATTAGAAGGCATGACAAAGGTGATAATCATTAAAGGGTTATTGTGGGTGACTAACTGTGATGATTATCAAAACTTATTGAGATTGCTGGTTTACCTGAATCCCAGCATTGGGAGTATGTTGAGGCCCAATATGCTGCTGGTTTCATTTGTGATCACTGCTCCATATCACTCTTGAATTCTATTTTCCACACTGTTTTCAGCTGCTTTTTAAATGATCTTCCTTCCATCGCAAGGTCAGAAGTGGGGATGTTCATGAATGGCTGCACAACCCCTCACAAAACTGTGTTGACTATCCTCAATCAAATAATCAAATTATTCCTCTCGAGAGGATTATAAATCCTGTCTCATAACATTTTCCAACACTTTACCCACAACCAAATTAAGGCTCACTGGTCTATAATTACCAGGGTTGTCTCTACTCCTTGTTGAACAAGGGGACAGCATTTGCTATCCTCCAGTCTTCTGACACTATTCCTGTAGAGAATGTCGACAAAGATCAAAGTCAAAGGCTCTGCAATCTCCTCCCTGGCTTCCCAGAGAATCCTAGGATAAATCCCAGCCAGCCCAGGGGACTTCCCTATTTTCACACTTTCCAGAATTGCTAACACTTCCTCATGAACCTTAATCCCATCTACTCTATTCTCCTCGACAACATGTCAGTATCCACAATGGAGAAAGACAAATATTTATTTAGCGCTTCCCCATCTCCTCGGACTCCACGCACAACTTCCCATTATTGTCCTTGATTGGCCCCAATCTTACTCTAGTCATTCTTTTATTCCTGATACACCTACAGAAAATTTTAGGATTTTCCTTGATCCTATCTGCCAATAACTTCTCCGGGTCCTGCCTCCACCTACCATCTTTTTCTTCTTGACAAAAGATTCAACTTCTTCATAAACCACAGCTCTCTTGCTTGACAACTTCCTGCCTGCCTGACCAGTACATACTTGTCAAGGACACACAGTAGCTGTTCCTTGAATAAGCTCCACATTTCAATTGTGCCCATCCCCTGCAGTTTCCTTCCCCATCCTAATCTTGCCTAATCGCATCATAATTGTCTTTCCCTCAGCAATAATTTTTGACCTGCATAATATACCCATTGCTTTCCATCACTAAAGTAAACAAACCTAATTGTGGTCAGTATCAAAGTGCTCACCTAACTAAAAATCTAACATCTGGCCAGGTTCATTACCCAGTACCAAATCCAATGTAGTATTAGATTAGATTCCCTACAGTGTGGAAACAGGCCCTTTGGCCAAACAAGTCCACACCAACCCTCCGAAGAGTAACCCACCCAGACCCACCTCCCTCTGATTGATGCACCTAACATTATGGACAATTTAGCATGGCCAATTCACCTGATCTGCACATCTTTGGAAGTGTGGGAGGAAACCGGAGCACCCGGAGGAAACCCACACAGATATGGAGAAAATATGCAAACTCCACACAGAGAGACAGTCACCCAAGGCTGGAATTGAACCTGGGACCCTGGTGCTGTGAGGCAGCAGTGCTAACCACTGAGCCACCACCGTGCCACCCTTGTATCACCCCTTGTTGGCTTGTCTACATACTGTGTCAGGAAACAATCCTGCACACATTGGACAAAACTGACCCATCTAAAGTATAGTATAGTATACCCAACTATAGTATTTCCAGTCAAAATTTGGAAAGTTAAAGACCCTCATAACAACAACTCTTCACTCTCGCTCCTATCCAGAATGATCTTTGCTATGAGGTGTTCTTCTTCCAAGCGTCAGGTGGTTCGGGATTGGTGATAGAGGCAGCCCAGGACCTGCATGTCCTTGGTGGAGTGGGAGGGGGAGTTAAAGTGTTCGGCTACGTGGCGGTGGAGTTGGTTGGTGTGGGTGTCTCAGATGTTCTCTGAAATGATCCACAAGTTGGGTGCCCTGAATGCCCATTGTAGAGGAGACTGCAGTCATGCCTGCCTCTTCATCGGGTATGTGAAGCAGTCCATCTTCCACAGCTACACCGGCACCATTCTCCACCTTTTCCTCTGCTACGTCGATGACTGTATCGGCACTACTTTGTGCTCCCACAAGGAGGTTGAACAGTTCAAATTCACCAACACCTTCCACCCTGACCTTAAATTCACCTGGACCATCGCAGAACCTCCCTCCCCTTCCTAGACGTCTCCATCTCTGGTGACCGACTAACCACGGACATCTACGACAAACCCACCGATTCCCACAGCTACTTAGACTACACCTCCTCCCACCCTGCCTGCTGTAAAAATGTCATCCTTTATTCCCAATTCCTATGCCACATCTGCTCCCAGGATGACCAATTCTACCATAGACATCCCAGATGTCCTCCTTCAAAGCCCGCAATTTCCCCTTCCACGTGATCGACAATGTCCTCCAGCGCATCTCCACCACTTCCTGCACCTCTGCCCTTGAACCCTCCAATCGCAACAAGGACAGAACCCCCCTGGTGCTCACCTTCCACTCCACCTACTTCCTGATACATCGCATCATTCTCCTCCATTTCCACCACCTACAAACAGATCCCACCACTAGGGATACACTTCCCTCCCCACCCACTCATTCTAGGTAACCCTCCTCTGAACTGCCTCTACACATTTACATCCTTCTTTAAATAAGGAAACCAAAGTGTGCACAGTATTTGCGATGTGGTCACACAATGTCCTGACTAACTGAAGCTCCCATTAATCTTCTTGATTACATACAAAATGCTAGAGAAATTCAGCTGGTCTGGCAATATCTGTGGACAGTTTGTCTCGACATAGATGCTGCCAGATCTGCTGGGGTCTCCAGTATTTTGTTTGTATTCCAGATCTCTGGCATCTAAAGCACTTGGTTTTATATTTAGCCTTTTGATTAAGTGCTGTACCTGCACACTAACTTGTTGCGATTCACGCATGACAAAATTCACACATTAGTCAGGGGTAAATATAGGGTAGGGGAAAATGGGTCTGGGTGCATTATTCTTCGGAGGGTCGGTGTAGACTAGTTGGGCCGAAGGGCCTGTTTCCATACTGTAGGGAATCTAATCTAATCAAAAAGCGAATGAGAATTGGAGCGCTTTCTTAATGACATAAAATTAAACTAGAGGATTCCCCAGCCTACAATGAAACATGATCTTCTGGGGAAAACTCCTCACAGTAGAAGGAAGTTCTGACATTGAATATTCTTTAGGCCAAGAAAGGAAAATAACAGAAGTAAAGACTTGGGAGTTGAGAACAACCTTGGACTGGTTCTGTTTTATTCAGTTATGTTCAAGGGGAATAAAACCTTATTTGATAGATAGCATTAGGTCATTAAAGTATGACATCTTTTGTTACAATAGAATCTTGCAGCATCACACTTTCAGTTATTACCTGGAAATTCAAATAACTTTTTAAAAATCATCAGTTTTTATAGAGATGGAGAACATAACATTGTTTCCAGAGTAATTCTTGCTGTATTTGATGTCATACTGCAGAAGAGCTTCATTCTGTATCTAATTTGTACTGTACCTCCCATGGGAAATTGAGACATTATAGAGGCAATTCTACTCTGTGTTTAATCCATGCGGTGTCTAACTGTGGGAGAAAATATGGGTCCTGGCCTCCCTATGACATGGCCGCAAAACAGACAGCACAAAATGTCTGCACGTAGCCACTAAGCCTACCCACAATGCCTCAAATTGTCCAAACCAAGCGCCCCAGACATCACATATACCTCAGGACATGACTCATCCAGCCCCAGACCAAGAGAATGTACTTTTTAAGATTAACTGATAATGAGCCTTGCACTCCACAACAGCCCAGCACGTCTGCTGTACTTCGGGCACAGTTGCTCCCACTAGGCGTCAAGCCTTCAACCAAAAGGTACTTCGCTTGCCCCCTCAACAATACGAACAGATTGATACCAGGATGAAACCACTAATGCCTACTCCAGCCAAGGATTGGAATCTGCTGAGTCAATTAAGAAACTCATTGTCAGATACTGGACACTTGAATCTTTTCAATGAATGAACTTTATTTCTCTTTGTTGTACAACTCACACCATTGTCTCATAACTCACATTTCATTGTTGTAAGGGTATAAAATTCCACTGTATTCTCTGGGGAAGAAGCTGTGGCTTCCTCTGAACAGCCTGTCCGTGACTGTTTCAGTGGGGTCAAGTCTCTTCCGTGATATCGCTGTTTGTTAAATAAATCCTTGTCAGTTCTCAGTCCCATCTGTGTTTGTGATCTCTAATTAATTGGGCTAAATTTTCTTGACACTAACCTACAATGTCAACCAGAAGCCTGAGCAGAATAATGAGGGGCAGTGTCAACCTTTCTGAGATGCAAAAGATGTAGGTAGACCTAGAAGATAAATGTAAAGTTTATTTTTCAGGTTTTCTTGAGAATGAAAAGGGACCTGCTCATGGCCTAGGTTGGCTGTCAGGCAGGAAATATTATTATATGTAGTCCTGTCATGAAGGTCAACAGAGTCTTCATGTTCCTGGCTGCACTGGGTTCTCTGGCTGACTATTCCCTTCCTGAAGAAGGGCTTATGCCCGAAACGTCGATTCTCCTGTTCCCTGGATGCTGCCTGACCTGCTGCGCTTTTCCAGCAACACATTTCCAGCTCTGATCTCCAGCATCTGCAGACCTCACTTTCTCCTCAAAGATATTCCCTTCCATGTAGCCTACTAACCAATACTGGGGCTTACGTATACAAAAATGGGAAATAGTTTCATCAGATCATGCAAGATATTTAACAGAAATACATTATCAATTCAACTCAACTCACCAAGTTGATCCTGACACTCCAATCATGTAGGTTATACAGTCCAGGACGTGTATCTGCTGCAGCCCATGCAGAGCACCACAAAGGGATGTCATTGCTCGAATTCCACCCCCTGAAGCAAGGATTGCTATAACAGGTACCTGTAAATTATAAAGAGGATGAGTCAGAGTGCCATATAGGGATACCATTTCTCCATCAATGATTGTTATAATGAAGTTATATAATTCCATGCACTAAAGGAGACCATTTGGCCTCTTTTGAGCATGCCCACTCTTAGAGACAGTTTTCTCGTTAAGTCCCAATCAAGTGAGAACTAGTCCACGGAAGCACTTACCTTAAATTTGAAAAGAAAAAGTTGAATGATGCTCTGTAATTTTACTCGAGATCATGACACACATCACTTTTTAATCCATACAGTATTATAAAAGTCAAACCTTGTACATTAAAAAAAGGAGCAATTATATTTTAGAAACAACTGTATTTTCCTGATTCTTATGAAACAAGCTGGAGCAAATACAAGCATTTGATTGCTTATTTAGGCATTTACTTATGGAAACAAAGATGATATGATACAACAGTAGTTAATAATTCAGTAGTTAGCCTCTATCTGGACACTGTGTGTCCATTTCTGGGTACCATCCTTTAGGATGGATACCAAGGTTGGATAGAACATAATGAAAATGTATTGTATGAGCATGATTCAGGAGAGTTAGGAGGAATTTTTTGTTTTGCTCCCCCAGAATGCAATGGCTAAAAGATAGTAGACCACCTCCATTCAAGAATAACTTTAGAAGAGAAGCTTTTTTTTTAGAAAGACTGAACTATGTGGAAAAGACAGGGGAGTGAAACTAATTGGATATGTCCTCCAAAAAAAACTAGCAGAAATGACCAACCAAATAGATTTATATGACATTTTGTAATATTCAAAGGCAAATATAATAACACCATCCGGACAATGAACACAAGTCCAAGGAGACAGTTAAATTTAAGAAAGGTAATTAAAAGAAGTCAGTGTAAAATGCTGAATGATGGTACAACGATCAATGAACATACAAACTAACATAACGTTGGAGCAAAGCAGACCATTGCCTTTAGTAGAATCTGCATTTATACAGCGTCTTTTGTAGGGTAGCCCTTATGCTTCCATATGAACATTAAAGTCAGAAGCATAAAGAGACTACTTAATGCCTTGGGCCAGCTCTGTCATTTTATAAGGTTATGGCTGATGCGTTTGTAGCTTCAAGTGCACTATGCTGCCTACCCTGACAACATTCAACTCCTTTGCTAATGTCAAAACCATCACTAATTTTCTCATTTTTATGTTGGAACTAAGATCTGAAGAGGAGAATTGAACTTTGAACAACAGCTGGTATTTTTTATTTAAATAAACCAGGAGAGAAGAAAAGATTGATGTTTGCTGTTGGGAATTGGCCTGGCAAGATAAAGCAGGTTAAGTACTGCACTGCAGACATCAGATTCTGAGATGTTGCTATGCTTAGGGACTGGCAGATGGTTTGAAGTTGAATTTGTCTGTCAAGGAAGGACTGGTCCTGGCCAGCCACAGAGTACGTTGAAACAAAAATGAAACGAAAGGGTGAACTAGCTGTGACTGCTTTTTTTGGCCAGGAGATAACTTTGTTTTGGAAGCTTCTGGATTGAGGTTGTTTTTAGTTTTTGCTCCATCTGGTTACTCTCCAGTTACTGACTTGGTGAATGTTCTGAGAAAAGAACCCCAGTCTGTAAGAAAGTAGTAAAAGTTTCCAGAGGTCTGCTTAAGCTAT
Source organism: Chiloscyllium plagiosum (assembly GCF_004010195.1). Lineage (NCBI taxonomy): Eukaryota > Metazoa > Chordata > Chondrichthyes > Orectolobiformes > Hemiscylliidae > Chiloscyllium > Chiloscyllium plagiosum. The sequence goes on along the minus strand of NC_057719.1, from coordinate 86,590,645 downwards.
TTGCACTGACTGGTGAATTCAGAATTCAAGCAAGATATACAGTCCATAGTACCTGTAATACAACCCATCATTGAAGAATTTCACGAGGCCTAGTATTCATCATTGAAATGGCAAATAATGTTTCTTTAAATTTTATTTTTAAAATTTATCCCTCAACTGTGTCCATCTGCTGGTGTGAAAGCTGGCTGGTGGTCAGAGGGTGGGGGCAGTTTTATGATTGATTGCTGCTTAGATTGTGGATATTAATTATATTGCCTTGTAGATTTATCTGTGTTCTGCTAAAGTTACTTCTTAATAATAAATTGTTAATTTTTGTTGAAGTTAAAGTTGGTTTCCAAGATATATTATTGTGTAAAGTCTGGTTAGGGACATTGAGGGTTATTAAATGTTATTAAATATTAAACGAGTAATTGAGGATTACTAAATGTTTTAATTTCACTGTGTTGCCAATCCAGTGATAGTCAGGCCGACTGGTTTGGCTTGTTATCCCTGCATCATAGCACTAATCAAATGTCTGATGAATATGAGTCCTGCAAGGTTTGTAGCTCAGGTTGAGGTTTAGGGTATAGGTTTGCTCACTGAGCTGTAGGTTTGATATCCAGACATTTCATTACCTGACTAGGTAACATCATCAGTGGCGACCTCCAAGTGAAGCGAAGCTGTTGTCTCCAGGGGTGTACTGGGTCTTTTAAAGACCCATGGACAAAATCAACATCATCTACAAAATTCCATGCAAGGACTGCCACAAACACTGCCACAAACACTACGTAGGACAAACAGGAAGAAAGTTAGCCACCAGGATACACGAACACCACCTGGCCACAAAAAGACACGACTCTCTCTCCCTCGTAGCCCTACACACGGATGAAAACAAAACCACCAATTCGACTGGGACAACACATCTATCCTGGGATAGGCTAAACAAAGATATGCCAGAGAATTCCTAGAGGCCTGGCACTCTAACCACAACGGCACAAACAAACATATAGATCTAGATACCATCTATCAACCCCTCAGAAAATGAACAGGAAATGACATCACCACAAACCCCAGGAACCCCATCCAGGACATACATATAAATAGAAAGCAGGATACAACAGCTTCGCTTCACTTGGAGGTCGCCACTGATGATGTTACCTAGCCAGGTAATGAAACGTCTGGATATCAAACCTACAGCTCAGTGAGCAAACTTATACCCGTATATGAGTCCTCTTAACATTCAATGGTCTTCCTCTACTAAGGTTGAGAGTATAACAGTCTCACCATCCTCTAACAGAAAATAATTCTCCTCATTGTGAAATTGAGACAGGAGACCTGGGGATTGACAGAAATAAGTCTCCACAAGGCCCCAGTGAAAGATTAGGACTTTGGGCCGCTTCGCTTTTTTCCCAGCTATTCTTAACTAAGTGTCAGGAGATAGATTTGGATTGTTTATGGCTGGGGGGGGAGCGGAAACGTTTTGCAATCTCTGTGACAGTCAGGGAGCACTCTCATTTTTGAGACCTAATAAAAAACAAAATTGTGAACACTGACATTTTGTTGACAAAGTCCCAGATTTGGTGATGGCATCAGTAGCTACTTACAGTATGACTCCCACTGCTAAATTTCATGACTTAGAACTGGACCTAATGCATCCCAATTTCTACCCTCTAGAGTACTGGGCAGAAGTCCCACTCTCTGTATTTCAAAAAGGATTTTTTTAAAACTGGGGAAAACAGAATATTCACAAGGATGTTATCAGAAATTAGGAGACAACATTTAGAAAAAGATTGAGTAAACTGAAACACTTCTTTGGAAAACAGAAGATGAAGAGGTGGCCTAAAAGAGATCATAGACTCAGAGGCCCACAGCACAGGTAAAGGACCTTAGGCACATCAAGTCTGTGCCAGCCAAAATAAGCTACTGATGATTCTAATCCCATTTTCCAACAACTGTCCATAGCCTTACATCATAACTATACATCTAAATACTTCTCGAATATTGAGTGTTTCTGCCTCTACTACTCTGATAGGCAGTGAATTCCAGATTCCCACCACTGTTTACATGTTTCCTCACATCACCACTAAACCTTCTGCCCCTTACTTAAAACCTATGCTCTGGTCACTGATGCTTCCACCAAGGCGAAAAGTTTCTTTCTGTCTGACCTACCTATGCCTCTCATAATTGCAATCATATCACACCCTCATTCTTCTCTTCTCAAAAGGAAAACAACCCCAATCTATCCAATTCTCTTTGTAATGAAAATTCCCCAGCCCAGTCAAAATCCTGGTAACTCTCCTCTGCATCCTATTCAGTGCAATCTTTTAATGTGGATTCCAAGACTGCAGAGAGTATTCTAACTGTGGTCTAATCAATATGTTATACGCCACATGATGCCATACAACACACTGATGCCCTTTTGACTGACTACCGCTGGCAAACATGATAGACTGCCCAGAGCTCTAGCTGAAGGGGTCAAAGTGCAAAAAAGGCAAGGCCAGAAGCAGCCAAGCAGGTGCAAAAGCCAGGGATTGATAAGAGAGCAAGTGAAGATCTCAGAGCTATGCTCTGGTTGAATACTTGAGACTGTTGTTACTATCCCTGCACACAAAATGTTCTTGCAGCACATTCCAAGTGCTCCAAAAAGCAGCGTGGAAGTGCAGAACTGTCTTTCAAGTGGATTGAAGGCATACCATAAGGGTGTGGTGAATCTGATACATTTTTGATGCCAAGGTTCATGGATAGATGATACATGCAATTGCTGCCATTGGGATATTAGTGACTGCTGTCCAACATGGAGGTCTGCAGGAGCAAGCAGCAAAGCTGGAGTTGTAAGATGGTAGCTCTGATTTTCATGTTAGAAACTAGTGGGTGATAATTTCCATCTGGCAGGCTGGAGAATGGGAAATTACATACAATGACAGTTTCACTAAGGTCTCTTGCCACTCTCTAATGAGAATCTCATCTCACTGCTCAATACACGTTTGGAAAACAGGGTTGTTTGCTTGTCACATCGATAAGCCCCTACCTCTCACCTCGTGCTGATTCCCAAATCTCTCACCAATGCCCACTTTGTTAAAGATCTGAGAAGAAACCTCACTGTGTCTATTTTTACGGAAGAGTCAAAACAGAAATTGCAATTATGAGGTGTATTAAACAATTAATGTGATACATAAGAGTGAGGAATGAAATATTAAAGTATTCAACATTCTTGAAAGTTGATAAACCATCAGGCTTGAAAATTAGTGGTCAAAGACATTAGGATTTGAAAATCTTTCTGACAAGAAATCATGTCATTGAGGCACTTAACAGGCCAGATGGCTGGTTTCCACGCTAGGATTCTATGATAACAAACTGCCCTGCTGAATAGCCTGTATGGAATCCAAACATTAAGTCACTTCAAATTGGAAAATGATTTGCAAAGTCTAATAATTTTACGCATGTAACCTTATTTTAACTTAATACCACTTGCTCAAGGGCAATTATGGAAGGCAACAAATGCTGGCCTTACGACTGATGCCCATATAACATGAAAAATATCTACTTTTTAAAAAAGTTAACAATATCTCAGATGCTAGCATAACGTAAACAGCAATAAGACAGCATTCTAACATTGAAAACGTTACTAATGTTTTCATATTAGTCATCAACATTAAAATATATTTTAAAGTACAATATTTTGTAAAAATGTTATTGTTTTATATACTCATGTAAGTTTCAGCCAAGCTCTTCATATCCCTATAGTTAGAAAATTCAGTGATTCGCCTCTCCCCTCTTACATTGTAATTAGCTCTCCTACTCCCACCACACATCGTCACACATGCCCCTCTTCTCAATGTTCCTCTTCCAACTCACTCAGCAGCCTGGACTTTACAAAAGTCTTACAGTTACAGCAAATCACTCAGAGTCATTGAAACGTACAGCATGGAAACAGACCCTTCGGTCCAATCCATCCCTGCCGACCAGATATCCCAATCCAATCTAGTTCCACCTGCCAGCACCTGGCCCATATCACTCCAAACCCTTCCTATTCATTGCAATTGTACCAGCCTCCACCACTTCCTCTGGCAGCTCATTCCATACTTGTACCATCCTCTGTGTGAAAAAGTTGCTCTTTAGGTCTCTTTTATATCTTTCCCCTGTCACCCTAAACCTATGCCCTCTAGTTCTGGACTCCCCAACCCCAGGGAAAAGACTTTGCCTGTTTACCCTATCCATGTCCCTCATAATTTTATAAACCTCTATAAGGTTTACCTCAACCCAAAGATCTATCCACAACAGCCTGAAAACATATTCAATGATGTAACATCCACAACCCTATCAATGGGGTAGAGAATTCCATAAATTCACAATTCTCTGAGTGAAATTATTTCTCCTCATCTCTACCTTAAAGGGGAACTCCTTATTTCAGACTATTTCTAGTATTTTATATAAAACAACCTTTTAGCATCCAATCAAACTCCCTCAGGATCTCAAATATTTCTAAATTCCAATGGATACAGATCCGAACTGTCCAATTTTCCCCCAGTTTAACATTTTCCTAGCCAATGTGGAGGGATTTGAAACAGTTGCACTAACCCTCACCTCAATTACTAAAACAGTGAGATGGCTACTATAATTACTTTATTTATAGCAAGTATTATTGTTAGCATTTTTTACATTATTATAAAAAGTAAACTGAAGCTGTTGAGAGCTGCAGTATATCTATTGCTCTAATATAGTTAACTTGAACAACAGAAAATGTTTTCTTTCCCTCCCCTCTACCTCCAAATGAAAAGCATGTAACCAGTTCACCGCATTCTTTGCTTTACTTCATACATGGCTGTCCGTAGGAGTCTTCTTTAGGTTCAGCACCTTCTTCAGTGCTCGTGCACTATATTTCTTTCTTTTTACAAGGAATTCCTTCTCTGGATCAGCAATGTCAAAATTCAGGCGCACATCAAGACCTTCATAACTGTGCAACAAAGACATTCACAGTCAAACGCAATCCGTTGAGTGAGGAAGTATAAATCAATTTAACCCACTGAATTCATGGGTTAAGACTGACCTGAAAGCAATGGTCAGACTAAATAGTAAACTTCATTAAAAAGACATTAACACTCTGTGACATGTATAAAGTGTAATTTCCAAACAAGTTCTACAGAAGAGAACATCCATGAGTACATACAGGCACAATCTAGTTGAGATTAGATTAGATTAGATTAGATTACTTACAGTGTGGAAACAGGCCCTTCGGCCCAACAAGTCCACACCGCCCCGCCGAAGCGCAACCCACCCATACCCCTACATTTACCCCTTACCTAACACTACGGGCAATTTAGCATGGCCAATTCACCTGACCTGCACATCTTTGTGATTGTGGGAGGAAACCGGAGCACCCGGAGGAAACCCACGCAGACACGGGGAGAACGTGCAAACTCCACACAGTCAGTCGCCTGAGGCGACAATCTACCTTTGTTGAATTAGTGAAAAAAGGTTTTGAAGAGAGAGATAGCAGACAGGAACAGGGACAAGTAATTTAGGTCTTCAAGTCTTTTTAGCAATTACTTTTGTATTCAGAAGGGGCCTTTAGCATAACCGAACAACCAAAACTCACATAGGCATTATAAAACAAATCTCTGACACAAAGGTATGTCAGGAGACATTCAGTCAGATAGGAGGTACATTTTAAGAAGTCTTAAGGTGGAGAGCAAGATAAAGAGGCCAAGGGGTTTAAGGAGGGAATTCCTGAGCTTAGTCCCAATGCAAGTGAAGGCATGGTTAATACTGGAGGAGCCAGTAAAATCGAGAATGCTCACAACAGGCCAAAATTAGAGGAGTAAAGATATCTTGAGGTGTTTCAGGGCTGGAGGAAATTAATGAACTATGAAAGGCCAAACCAAGGAGGGATTTTAAAATACAGATGAAAACTTTAAAAGGGAGGTTTTTGGACGATTAAGGGAGAGCTGTACATGAAGTGTATGGTGCGATGGATGGATGGAGATTTTTGAGTTACACACAGACAGCAGACTTTACAGAGGGTATGATGTTAGTGTTAGAATAGCCAACTTTGGCAGTAGCAAACCAACAGAACAGTGGAGCTGCATTGATGGGTCAACTGGGCAATGTTATGGAGGTGGAAATTCCTGGTCTTCACAATACGCAGATATGTATTTGAAAGCCCAACTGATGGTCAAAATATAACACTGTGGTTGCAAATAGTCTGGCGCACAGTCTCAGTTATGGAGATGATTAGTTAGTTATAAGGAAATGGGATTCATAATAGAGACAAGATCATTCAGTACTGAGTGTGTGACAATCAGTTTTGACAATTTAGAAACAGAGGAGTGAGTAATAGGAGAGAGCAATATAAAGGTGACTGTTGTCAGTGTATATGTAGAAACTGATGTATTTTCAGATGATGTCGCTGGGAGACAAAATGCTGACAGGAAACTGGAGGCAGCAAGGATAAATGCTTGCAGAACACTGGGGCTAATGAGAATGAGCGCAAGAATAAGCAGGGCAAGCATTGATGTTTATTCACTGGTTACAATTAAAGGGGAATGGAACCAGGCTGAATGCATTACTCACACAGTTGGATGATGGTCAAGATGCATCAAAGCGAATGAGGTGATCAATTGCGTTGAACACTGCAGGCAGGTTAAAAAGCAGGAAGACCAAATGTCATGCATGATTTAGGTAAAAACGATTTAGATATTTTGCTGGGACCAACAATATGACTAGAGCAATTCAAACATGGAATTCCAGGAATTATGGGAATGGATGAGGAAGAAGAGAACACATTCAGAGATTGGAGAGAAGAGCAGGTTTGCAGATTGTATGATAGTTTGCATATTAAGTGGTTTGTTTTAAAAATGGAGAGTGATGATAGCAGGTTTGAAGGCAAAAGATTATTAAGGCAGGTTTGAAAGAGAGAGAGGAACAGAACCTGAGCAGGCAACAATCTCAGTTTAAATGCAAATCAGGAGGGAGGTTTCTAATTCTCACTAAACCCAATGTTCTTAGTCATTTCTAATAGGTTATTCCTGTTCTTATTGGTGAAGACAGAACAGAGGTATGATTTTAAATGAGTTCATTAACCATTTTTCTTTCCTATTATAACTTCCCTGTTTCTGACTGTAAGGATCTATATTAGTTTTCACTAATCTTGTTCTTTTTACATACCTATCGAACTACTACGGTTCGGCCTTATGCTTCCTACAAGCTTACTCTCATTGTCTATGGCAAGCCTTGCCATAATCATTGGGTGTTTGTGTGGTTGGACTGGGACTCAAGCCTCTTGGTATTGCCTCTTGGCGTCTCTGTTGGCCTTACGAAGGTCGTACCTGGGATTTGCTGTATAGGCCAGGGTTGCTGATTGTACAGCTCAGACCTGGACTTTAATAGGGAGTGTACTGCGCTGGTTTATCCATGGTTTACAGTTGGGGAACATTAGGATTAACGTTTTCAGTATGCAGTCTGCTACACACTTACTAGTGAAGTCTGTGGCGAGGTTCAAGAAGGCAACTCACCACCACCTTCTGAATGACAACTAGGGATCGGCAGTAAATGCTGGCTAGTCAATGATGCCCACAACCCATAAGTGAATGAAAAAAAACTCCACTACCACACATTTTCAGCCCTTGGAAGCAAAGTTAGCATTCATCCATTTGGAACATTGATTTTCAAGCAGCTCTTCCCAAGTACAAGAGAAATATTTCAAGGTTTGGCTGACTGACATTTAGGTAAACAGTGTACTGCATTAGTTATATGCATATATAGTTAATGGAACATAAGTCAGAGATCAAAATGAACTCACCATCTCTTAGCCTTTAGTCTCAGGTCAACATTCTGATCCTACAAGAGATACGGGGAGGCAAAGTTACTTCTGCTAACCAACGCAAGCTTCCCTCTCTGACTTAGTCTCTTCTGAATTTTGTTTTACTGCCTAAACACATGTATTTTCAGCAATAATGTGAATTCCTTCCCCAATTCCAGTATTGAAAAAGTGATACTCTGTGGACCTGTTGGGGGAAGTATTATCATTCAAGCCAGCGAAAGTGAGGACTGCAGATGCTAGAAATTACAGTCGAGTGCGAGTTGCTGGAAAAGCGCAGGAGGTCAGGCAGCATCCGAGGAACAGGAGAATTGATGTTTTAGGCAAAAATCCTTCATCAGGAATGGCCCTCCACCCTGAAGGGCTTTTGCCCGAAACATCAATTCCCCTGCTTCTTGGATGCTGCCTGACCTGCTGTGCTTTTCCAGCACCACACTCTAGACTCATTATCATTCAAGCCACCAGTGATGAATAATGGACATGTGAGGATAGATACATTTTTCTTTCATGTTACAACCAGAGATCATGAGGTACAGCTAGTTCATGGTTTGTGGAAATTTAATCCAAAAAAACACTGAAAATACTCTTTTTGCTTTTTCAGGTACGCTTCCTTCCAAAAGGCCTCTATTTGTTACTTCTTTCCTCCATGTGGTTGGGAGGAGATACATTTTATTTCTACTCTTCCCTGCACCACATGCCAGTGGTTCTCCCAGTCAACAAGCTGGATAGAAGATTTCTGACAAATGTTAAAATCTAACAGGGCATGCAGGGGACATGTAAGCTGGTTGATGCAAGTTTTCAGCTTTTTTCTTTAGGAAAATGCTTGGGTCTCCTCCCCACTTCCCTCTGAGGTAAGGAATCAGGATATTCTTGCACTGGCAAATTTGACAGCTTGAAGTAGCACTGCAACAGTATACACAGAAGCCTCAGTATGGCTTGCATTCATAAAATTGTTGCTGTTGAGTTCATTTTAACAGACCAGGTTGCAAACTACAGCGACAGTCAAAACAGTTAAGAGAATTCCAAACTGCTCACTCATAATAATGGACAAATGGGCTTGGAAAGTGTGATTCACTTTAATTTGATTCAGAAGGCATAATGTTCAGTTTTAAATTGTATTAAATTGAAGTGAAGGCCACTATTAATGATTGCACAACATTTCAACCACTTCACACCTTCCTCTAGTTATTGTCAATCGGCTTTCTTGGACATTGTTATGACATATTTCTCGAACGGGTGGGACTAGTACCCAGACTTCTCACCTAGAGGTAGAGACACTACCATTGCACCACAAGACTCTCATAACTGCTTTCTATGCTTCGTAGAGTCGAAGCGTACCATTTCCCTCAGTCAGGGATAATTTCTCTCCAGGGAAATCAAAAGATAGACCCAATCTCTGACGAGCCTGGAGTCATTAAACTTTATGGCGTAGAGTGGGGGAAGGGGGGGTGGGGCATTTGGCAGTTGTGCTTGTGCCAATTCTCTGAAGGTGTTTTCCAATTTACATAGCAGCAGTGGGATTTAAAAATGAAGTTAAACCAACACTTCTGCACTAAATGCTAGTCTTCTGCCATGACATGAAAGTGAACTGATGGGGAGATGCTGAAACTGCACAGAGGAGCATTGCATCCTCATCTTTTATTTAAAATAAAGAGAAGGTCTGACTATTTTAGGCAAAAGTGAAATGAAATAGGACAATTTCTAAAAGTCAGCAGAAAGGCTGAGATGCTGGTATTCATAATAAATTTTCATAGCTGACCTATTGTGGGACTAGTAAGTGTTACAAGAACCCTACTCAGGTGCAATCAACACCACTTACTTAGCACTGAGCAGTTATGAACAGACTGCTCACTAATAATCTAATTAATGATAAGAAATATCACACCTATAGTCAACTTAAGAATAGGAGCTAACCAAAGGGTGCTCTTGTGTTGCAGAAATAGTGTCCCAGCTCTAAGCCAGGAAGTCTCGGTTTAAGACCCACCTGCTTCAGAACTGTATCATAACAGCTCTGAAAATGGGAGGTCATGTGGCGGCTGTACAAGACGTTGGTTAAACCACTATTGGAATTCTGCGTGCAATTCTAGTCTCCATGCCGTAGGAAGGATATTGTGAAACTTGAAAGGGTACAGAAAATATTTACAAGGAAGTTGCCAGGGTTGGATTGTTTGAGCTATAGGGAGAGGCTGAATAGACTGGGGCCGTTTTGCCCTGGAGCATTGAAGGCTGAGGGGTGACTTTATAGCGGTTTGCAAGATTATGAAGGCCATGGTTAGAGTAAATAAAAAAAAAGGTCTTTTCCCCAGGGTATGGGGAGGCTAAACCTAGTGGGCATAGGTTTAGGTAAGAGGGGAAAAGATTTAAAAGGGACCAAAGGGGCACCTTTTCACACAGACAGCTGCCAGAGGAAGTGGTGGCTGGTATAATTAAAAATTTAAAAAGGCACCTGGATGGGTATATGAATAGGAAGGATTTAGATGAATATTACCAAATGCTGGCAAACGGGACTAGATTTATTTAGGATATCTGGTCAGCATGGACGGGTCAGTTCCCATGCTGTATATCTTCATGGCTCTATAACAGGTGGTTTAGACAAAAAAATCTAGAAGCTGACCAATGGATTTAAATACTGCTCACCTTGTCAAGATTCATTACCATGTCCACATTCTTTCCGATAGGAAGATGATACAATGGCAGGGACCCTGAACCCACAATACAGGTTTCCTTCACCATTTCAACATGCATATCATCCTGTGACAAACGTGCAGAAAATGTTCACAGTTATGCAACAAGCATATTGAATCTGCTCGATTGAAAACATTCAGTCCTTTCGTATCTTAGTGTCCCAAAATAAAGCCCTATCCCACTTCTCTCAAGATATCGGATTGAACCATTTAAGACGTTAAATTCTTAAGAGTTTAACAGAGTTGATGATGGAAAATTGCTTTGGGGAGGCGGGGGGGGGGGGGGGGGGTAGGAATGTTGTCTGTGTGTTTTTTAGAGCCACTTATCACAGTGTCAGAATGAGAGGTGTGACATTTAAGACTGAGAATTAGGGAGATGTAATAAAGTATGGTGATATTGTCACTGGTCTAGTAATCCAGTCACCCAGGCTGACACTCCAGGGACATCAGAATCCTACTATGGCAGAGGGTTAAATTTAATAAAACTGGGAGTAAAAGCTACTCTAATGGTGACCATGAAATCATATTGTCACTCACGAGAATTTACTAATATCCTTATTTGATTTGGCTTAGATGTGACTTCAGATACACAGCAATGTGGCTAACTTTCAAACATCCTCTGAAATGGTCAAGCAAACCACTCAGCTGTATCTAACCAATACAAAATCTGTTAAGACAAATGAAACCGGATGATCACCCGTTAAGGTAAAGTCACCATCATCCTAGCAGACCAAAGGCGAGAGGAGAGATTGAGAAGGAGTGTCCTTCATGGTAATCTTAGCCAGCAAGGGAATTCAACCCACACTGTTGGCATCATTCTGCATTGCAAACCAGCTAGTCAGCCAACTGAGCTAACTGACCCAGGACATCAGAAACAACAACAGCATACATAACCCTGTCAATGCTCCTCACTAATGCCTGGGGTATGTCAAGCAAAGACCTGACATTGTAATTCTCTCAGAAAATGTCCCAAACATCACTAACCCTGGCCCATTCCTGTCCCATCAATATGACAAACTGACCAGAAGTGGCAGCACGGTTGTATACAGTCAGGAGGGAATTGCCCTTGGAATCCTCAATCCTCAATCCTGAGTCCAGCACCCATGAAATCTCATAACATCAGGCTAAACTTAAGGAAACTTCCTGCTGATTACCACCTGCTAGCCTCCACATTTGGAAGAAGCAGAGAGTGGCAGGAGCTCCATGAGCAGGATTTTAATCTTCATCACCAAGAGTAGCTTGGTAGTACCATTACTGACGGAGTCTTAAAGGACACTGACCTTATGGCACAAAAAGAAAGGGAAATATGCTTGACCTCATTCTCTACAATCTACATATCACGCAAACATCTGTCCATGACAGTATCAACAGAAGCAATCATTGCAAGTCCTTACACAGAGATGAAGTACTGCCTTTACAATGAAGATACTTTCGTGTTGTGTGGCATCATCACCAGGCCAAATGGAGCTGACCTAATAACTCAACACTGGGCATCCATAGACACAATGGGCCATCAACAACACCCGAATTATACTGAACCACAGTGTGTAACCTCATGGCCCATAACACCCCCCACTCTACTATTATCACCAAGCCTGGGTTCACTTCTAGTTTAACTGAGAGTGCAGGAGGATATGTCAGGAACAGTACCAGGAATACTGAGAAATAAGGTGTTAACCTTGTGAAGCTACAACTTAGGGCTATTTGCATACCAAACAGCATAAGCAGCCTGTGACAGACAGAGTTAGCCAATTCTAAAGCCAACAGATCAAACCTATGCTCTGCAGTGCTGCCACTTCCACTTGCGAATGGTGGCGGACAATGAAACAATTCACTGGAGGAGGGGCTTGCAAATATCTTCATCCTCAAAAATGGTGGTGGAGGGGGGCCAGCAAATCAGGGTAAGAAATAAGGTTGAATCTTTTGCAAGCATTTTCAGCCAGAACTCATTCCACTTGATACAAAAAAAATAACTGAAGGTGCTGTATTGCACAAAGGTTCAGGCTCTGACAACATTCTGCTAACATACTGGAGACCTATGCTCCAAAACATTCTATGCCACTGGGCCAGCTGTTCAACTACAGTTACAACATTGGCATCTCTTTGGCAATGTAGATAATTTTCCAAGTAATTCGGTACACAAAAAGTCAATGTGTACCATGGCCAATTATTATAGAACATAGAACATAGAACAATACAGCACAGAACAGGCCCTTCGGCCCACGATGTTGTGCCGAACTTCTAACCTAGATTAAGTACCCATCCATGTACCTATCCAAATGCCGCTTAAAGATCGCCAATGATTCCGACTCTACCACTCCCACGGGCAGCGCATTCCATGCCCCCACCACTCTCTGGGTAAAGAACCCACCCCTGACATCTCCCCTATACCTTCCACCCTTCACCTTAAATTTATGTCCCCTTGTAACACTCTGTTGTACCCGGGGAAAAAGTTTCTGACTGTCTACTCTATCTATTCCCCTGATCATCTTATAAACCTCTATCAAGTCACCCCTCATCCTTCACCGTTCCAACGAGAAAAGGCCGAGAACTCTCAACCTATCCTCGTACGACTTCCTCTCCATGGAATCTTCGTATCATCGTTTATATGTGTGTGTATGTGTATGTGTGTGTGTCAGTGTTTTTAGAAAAGGAAATATTGATTATATATTTTCAACACCCAAACATGCATCTTTCCATCATAGTTTGAGTAACATTGCT
>NC_057719.1:86566298-86576288 GCF_004010195.1 Chiloscyllium plagiosum | reverse complement strand
ACTCTCCAGTCCCCTGGTACCACCTCCGTTGCCAGTGAAGACGAGAAGATTATTGCCAACGGTACTGCAATTTCCTCTCTTGCTTCCCACATAATCCTAGGATATATCCCGTCAGGCCCGGGGGACTTGTCTATCCTCAAGTTGTTCAAAATGTCCAACACATCTTCCTTCCATCAGGTATCTCTTCTAGCTTACCAGTCCATTTCACACTCTCCTCTTTTACAATACGGTCCCACTCGTTCGTAGATACTGAAGAGAAGTACTTGTTCAAGACCTCTCCTATCTCTTCCGACTCAATACACAGTCTCCCACTACTGTCCTTGATCGGACCTACCCTCGTTCTCGTGATTCTCAGGTTTCTCACATACGCATAAAATGCCTTGGGGTTATCCTTGATCCTATGCGCCAACGATTTTTCATGCCCTCTCTTAGCTCTCCTAATCCCTTTCTTCAGGTCCCTTCTGGCTATCCTGTATCCCTCCACTGCTCTGTCTGAATCCTGTTTCCTCACCTTATGTAAGCCTCCTTCTTCCTCTTTACCAGACATTCAACCTCTCTCGTCAACCAAGGCTCCCTCACACGACCATTTCTTTCCTGCCTGATAGGTACATACATATCATGGACACGTCGTATCTGCTCTTTGAAAAAGTTCCACATTTCCACCACATCCTTCCCTGACAGCCTATGCTCCCAACGTATGCTCCCAACGTATTATCTCACCAGTCCACTCTCAATCATAACGGGCGGCACGGTGGCATAGTGGTTAGCACTGCTGCCACTTCCACTGCCTCTCAGCATCAGAGACCTGGGTTCAATTCCCGCCTCAGGCAACTGTCTGTGTGGAGTTTGCACATTCTCCCCACGTCTGCGTGGTTTCCTCCGGGTGCTCCGGTTTCCTCCTACAGTCCAAAAACATGCAGGTTAGGTGAACTGGCCATGCTAAATTGCCCGTAGTATTAGGTGAAGGGGTAAAGGTAGGGGTTGCTCTTCGGAGGGTCAGTGTGGACTTGTTGGGCCAAAGGGCCTGTTTCCACACTGTAAGTAATCTAATTTAATCTAATCTAATAAACTCAGTGAGGCTCTGCTTGAGTTCCACCATGGTCATTCAGCTCCTGAATGGTTTAAACTTTGGTCTAAACATGGACAAAAAAGTGAATTCCAGAAGAGAAGCAAGGGTTACCGCCCTTGACATCAAGGCATTACTTGAACCAGTGTGGCATCATGGAACTCTAATGAAACTGGAGTCAAAGGAATTGAGGAATGCTGTCCACTGGGAATTCCCTTCCTGCTGGAAATTGAAAGTGTGCAATGGAGAAGAAAATGGTTGCTGCTGCACTCAGCTTGGGTGGAGTAAATGACTCGACCTGTGAGTGAGGGCACAGCAGCACCCTCTAATGTTAAAACTTTTAAAGGACATAACACAATGTCTCATGCACTACAGATGATAGAGACCAGCAAACTCCCCACCCTGGATATTAATCTTTGCGGGTTGCACTTCCATACCAAAGAGGTTATTGGACAACTCAATGGCAGCTACACTTTTCGGCACAGAGGTAGCTAAACAGTAGGGATGTTGCAGGAGGGCCAATGGTGTCAGTATGATTCAATGTCATTTACATGCATTGTTTGTCTTGCTTGTATATGTTGTGTTAGACTTCCAGCACTTCATCCATACTACCTTGCCTGTGGCCATTAAGTGATGCCAGATGCTGTAACAATGCTATTGGCTCTCCACAGACAGACTAATAACCAGAGGTATGATTAAAGCCCATAAATCTTTACAACACTTGAGAATCATTTACAAGCCATTGTCATTCGTGCCACCAAAGTTCTCTCAGTAGGCCGTTTTACTCCTTTCCCTCCCACTAGACCTCGGTGTACTAAGGGATGGAGACAGCCTGCTCAACAGTAAGTCTGTTGGCCCTGCAGCTTTATTCAGGTGACTTCAGGGACATTTGGGTGTGCACAGGCCAGATATGTTGAGGGTTTCCTTGCCAGAGAAGGCATGATGACCTTCCCTGGTATGAATGACCTTGGGGTTAAAAGAACATTCAAGGTCTTTTCATTGATCTTTTAAAAATAAATCCAAACATTTCCACAATCCACCAACTTAAGTCCAAAAGATTGGAAAGACCATGATGCACAGCAGTAGATGCTAGGCCATTCAGCCAACTGAGTATGCACCATATTTCATGAGATCATAACTGATCTGATAACTCAACTCCATTTTCCTGCCTTTTCCCCATAAACCTGCAATTCCCTTACTGATTCAAAATCTGCCTATCTCAGCCTTGAATACAGCTAACAACCCAGCTTCAACAGTCCTCCGAAGTAAAGAATTCCACAGCTTCACAATCCTTATAGAAGAGATTCCTTCTCATCTGTTTTAAATGTGCAACCCCTTGTTGAGATTATACCTTCTGCGCCTATACTCTCTCATAAGGGGAAAACCACCTTTCTGCATCTCCCTGATTGTTTCAATAAGGTCACTTCTCATTCTTCTAAACTCCAATTGAATACAGGTGCAACCTACTCAACCTCTCCTTACAAGACTGTTCCTCCATGCCGGTGTTCAATCTTTCTTTCCTTATCCTTCCTTAAACAACAGGACCAAAATCATTCAGTGTTCTAGCTGTGGTTTGACTTGTGCATTTTATGATTTTTAGCAAGATCTCCCTATTTTTGTGATCCATTCCTTTTTAAACAATGGCCAACATTCCACTTGCCTTCCCTGTTACCTACTGAACCGGATGCTAGCTTTTTGTGATTTATGCACAAGTATGAAGCCTCTTTATTAAATTTAACAACGGTCCTGAAGAAGGGTTACACCCGGAACATCGACTTCTACACCTCCTGATGCTGCCTGGCTTGCTGTGTTCTTTCAGCCTCCTGCTGGTCTACTTTATTAATTTAAAACAGCAACATTCAACAGGCCTCCTTATTCACTCACAGTAATTGCTCCTCACGCAGAGTATTTTAAATAATGGTTTAAAGTAAGTGGAATGATTACATAAACAGGTTTCTAACCTGCAACTCTTTGCTGGTTTGTATCAAGTCAATATTCAGTTTTGGATCCAAACTCTTGTCGATGTGGAAGAAAAATGTTTCATCCCACACAGGATTTGACAGAGGTTTGAGTGTGGTGTACTGTTCCTCTTCATAGGCTCCATCAACTCTCACAGACATATTATACTGTGCATTAAGACCTGCAAGAGCAAAACTGGAATTACTTTGCATCAATAACTTAAACATAAACGATGTATGTATTGCATACTACAGAACGAGTCTGGTGCCAGATGATGGGGACCGTGGTCACTAACTGGAGAGTCAGCAAGTGCTTTCTAACGCTTCTTTCTGCAAGGTCGGTTGATATTCCATGCCAATTAGAGATTTGACAAATCACTGGTTGGTATATTTCAGGAATTATTACCACAGCATTAGAATCTTGCCCACCAAGAGTGTCAGTCTCTTTTGAAAGACACCAACACTGGGGAGGCAGGTCAATGTTGAGTAATGGTGGCAGAGATTCACAAGTGCGCGCGCCTGTATGAAGAGGAGCAGGGTTGTAGGAGTGAACAAAGAGTAGGGAGTGACTCTCAGGAAAATCTCAATTCCTAATATCAAAAATGAATGTACACAAGGAGTAATGTTGCATGTATCCACAATTTTAACTGCTCCACCACTGGCAGCATACTTCAAATGCTATGGTTCTGAGCTCTGCAATTCCTTGCCTAAACTGCTCAATTACTATCATTCTTAAGTACTCCTTAAAACATGTCTTTAAGAAAGCTTTTGGTCACTTCCCTGGTATCTTTTCATGTGATTTGGTGTCAGATATTGACATGCCTCATCTATACTCCTAGTTGTTTAGTCATACAGCACAGAAACAGACCCTTTCATCCAACATGTCCATGCTGACCACATTCCCAAACTAAATTAGTCCCATCTGCCAGTGTTTGGCCCAAATCCCTCTAAACCCTTCCTATTCACATACCTTTCTCAACATCTTTTAGTTATAACTGTACCTGCATCTACCATTTTCTCTGGCAATTCATTTCATATATATTCCACCCTCTGTGAGAAGAAGTTGCCCCTCAAGTCCCTTTTAAATCTTTCTCCTCTCACTTTAAACCGGTGCCCTCTAGTTTTGGACTCCCCTATCCTGGGGAAAAGAACTTTAGTATTTATTGTATCTATGCCCCTCAATATTTTATAAAACCCCTGTAAAGGTCACCCTTCAACCTCCTATGCTCCAGAGAAAGAAGGTCCCATGCTATCCATCCTCCCTTTTCAATTCAAATCCTCCAGTCCCAGTAACATGTTTGTCTGTCTGTCTGTCTATCTATCTCAGCCTTGAATATATTTAATGGTGCAGACTGTGCAGTTTCACGACCCTTAGAGAAAAAAAAATCTTCCTCCTCTTTGTCTTAAATGGACGACCCCCTTACTCTGAGATTATACCCTCTGGTCAGAGAGTTTCCCAGGGAAATAACCTCAGAGAATCAAGTTAGATACAGCAAAACAGGATAACAGGCAATTCTTCTGCTGTACTCGCACTCTGAGTCATTAAACTCTGCTGAAAAAGCAAAGGGACAAAAGCAAACTTTACATTTCACCTACTTGACCAGCATAGCAGAAGACATTCTCTGTAACTGAATGGTGCTAACCTCTCTCAAATCAGACTCACTGCAACCAAATAACCATTATTCCAACATCCATGTAGGTTGCCAATAGATAAGAACATTCTGCTGTTCTCCCTTTCTGATTACCTGCGATCACATTTGCTAAGTAACTTCAAACAAAGGGAGGTCAGAGTTTTATCATTCATCAAATCAGGCAACAACTGTCAGGCAGCATCTTCCCAGAACTCTTCAAGAACTTAGGACAACTTATTCACAATTTGATAATAAAACAAAGAACTACAGATGCTAGAAATATGACTTATAAAAATCAGAAACTGCTCAGAAACACAGCAGGTCTGCCCATATCGGTGGAGAGAAAACAGAATTAAGATTTTCAGTCCAGTGACACTTTGTCAGAAATTATGTTAACTAGGAAAATATCCATGTACACATGTGTTGGAGGCGGAAGTGAACAATACGTGGAGATGGAGCCCAGAGAGAGAATGACAGGCAGAAAAGGAATGGTTGATAGCATTCCAGGGAGGAAGGAAAGCTGATAATGGGGACCATATGTAGATGAAAGCGAATTGGCTTGCTGAAAGCAGCTCATGTCATGACAGCCTGGGCTGTGCGGATGGGTAAAGAACATAGAAGGTGGCTCTAAAATTACTGACCTTGATATTCATTTGTGAAGGTGGAAGAGTCCCTGAAATAACTGCAGAGAGGCCGGGTCCAGTCACCAAGTCACTCTTTATTTGCTAGTGCATAGTATACAGACCATGGCTGGCCAGCCAACTTAGATTCAGTCCTTAACTGATGAAATTAAAAATCACACAACACCAGGTTATAGTCCAACCTGTTGGACTATAACCTGGTGTTGTGTGATTTTTAACTTCATCCACCCCAGTCCAACACTGGCATCTCCAAATCTTAACTGATGAGATTGTAATCGCCTGGTCAGCCAAGGCTTCCCTGATTGGCCGAGGTTAACAACCCCAATCAAGAATCTCAGTCAACGAGGTCTACCTGGCCCTGATCACTACAGTCCCCAAGCGAAAAATGGAATGCTGTTCACAACATGCTTGTTTGTTAATGTGCAAATCTTTGGCCAGATACCCAAGTTACATTGTTAGGGACCAGGCCAGGCCATCTCAAAACATTTCAAGAAGGTAGCCCAGACTCTAACTTTTCTAGTTGTTTTAAGCAGGGGTAAATTGGATATTTCAGGAATGATGCAGCTGGTCCAACCACAAAATAAAACAGAACAGAAAATAGAATAATATATCGGAAAATCCAATCAACTCTATCGCAACTTAATGATGCTGTTCCAAATACCTACAACATCCCCATGAACACCCCCTTAACAAAAGAGGTAAAATCAAATACAGGTTCTTACAGGATATATATGGGAGTGAGTGAGTGAGTGTGAGAGAGAGAGAGACAGAGAAAGAAAGAAAAACTTAAAAGCCTTTTCAAGTAGATATTTCCAGACATATTGGAAAAAAAACCTCATCTACTATATTCCTGTGTGTGAGTTTCAAACATCTTCAATGTAGTAGTGGTTGTGACTAAGATCCTTCTCTGGTAAAATAGCTTCCATCACTGCACCCACCAAATGTTAGAGTGTGGTTGAGAAATATGGACATTGATGTAATGTTGAAGGATATCAAGGCCATGGAGGAGGTGCACTAAAGACTAAGTATAATGATAGATGAATGGGAGACGAGAGAAGTTGTGATATAATTCAGTGTTCTCTCTAGATCAGACAAGAGTCATAGAGATGTACAGCACAGAAACAGACCCTTTGGTCCAACTCGTCCATGCCGATCAGATATCACAACCCAATCTAGTCCCACCTTCCAGCACCGATCCCATATCCCCCAAACCCCAAATTCATATACCCAAACAAATGCCTTTTAAATGCTGTAATTGTACCAGCCTCCACCACTTCCTCTGGCAGCTCATTCCATACACGTACCATCCTCTGCGTGAAAAGGTTGCTCCTTAGGACTCTTTTATAACTTTCCCCTCTCACCCTAAACCTATGCCCTCTAGTTCTGGACACCCCCACCCCAGGGAAAAGACTTTGTCTATTTATCCTATCCATGCTGCTCATGATTTTGTAAACCTCTATAAGGTCACACCTCAGCGTCCGACACTCCAGGGAAAACAGCCCTAGTCTATTCAGCCTCTCCCTATAGCTCAAATCCTGCAACTCTGGCAACATCCTTGTAAATTCTCAACCCTTTCAAGTTTCACAATATCCTTCCAATAGAAAGGAGACCAGAATTGCACGCAATATTCTTACAGTAGCCTAACTGTCCCGTACAGCCGCAACATGACTTCCTCAATACTCTGACCGATAAAGGAAAGCATACCAAACGCCTTCTTCACTATTCTGTCTACCTACGACTCCACTCTCAAAGAGCTATGAACCTGCACTCCAAGGTCTCTGTTCAGCAACACTCCCTAGGACCTTACCATTAAGGTGTATAAGTCCTGTTAAGATTTGCTTTTCCAAAATGCAGCACCTCGCTTTTATCTAAATTAAACTCCACCTGGCACTTCTCAGCCCATTGGCCCATCTGATCAAGATTCCATTGCAATCTAAGGTAACCTTCTTCGCTGTCCATTATACCTCTAATTTTGGTATCATCTGCAAACTTAGTAACTATACCTCTAATGCACGCGTCCAAACCATTTATATAAATGACGAAAAGTAATGGACCCAGCACCGATCTTGTGGTACTCCTCTGGTCACAGGCCTCCAGTCTGAAAAACAACCCTCTACCACCACCTTTGAGCCAGTTCTGTATCCAAATGGCTAGTTCTCCCTGTGTTCCATGAGATCTAACCTTGCTAACCAGTCTCCCATGGGGAACCTTGATCTATATGGCCTTACTGAAGTCCATATAGATCACGTCCACCGTTCTGCCCTCATCAATCCTCTTTGTTACTTCTTCAAAAAACTCAATCAAGTTTGTGAGACATGATTTCCCATGCACAAGCCATGTTGACTATCCCTAATCAGTCCTTGCCTTTCCAAATACATGTACATTCTGTCCCTCAGGATGCCCTCCAACAACTTGCCCACCACCGACGTTAGGCCCACTGGTCTATAGTTCCCTGGCTTGTCCTTACCACCCTTCTTAAACAGTACTAAGGCAAAAATGAATAAAGGTGCTCAAAATTATGAAGGACTTTAAGAGATTAAATAACAGCAAACTAATATGATGAAATGGGAATGGGGTGGTGGTCAGAAGCACAGATTTAAGGTATTTGTTGTGTTATTGCTTGAGCAGCTGTGTTTCTGTAGTATGCTAATGAGCCAAGAATCATATGATTAATTGCCATGTGCAGTTCAGCAAAAGCAATTTAGGAAACAGTGGACACCTAGTTATTTGTAAGTCCATGTTGTGGTCAAAGATGTTAAATAATTCTGTATAATATTCTGTATGAAACGGAGGGTGGCACGGTGGCTCAGTGTTTAGCACTGCTGCCTCACAGTGCCAGGGACTATGCCAGGTTCAATTCCAACCTCAGGCAACTGTCTGTGTGGAGTTTGCACATTCGTCCCATGTTTGTGTGAGTATCCTTCAGGTTCTCCGATTTCTTCCCACAAACCAAAGATGTGCAGGTGAGGTGAATTGGCCATGCTAAATTGCCTCGAGTGTTCAGGGATGTGTGGGTTAGGCACCATCAGGGATAAAGTCTAGAGCGTGGTGCTAGAAAAGCACAGCAGGTCAGGCAGCATCCGAGGAGCAGGAAAATCAATGTTTTGGGCAAAACCAGAGGGTCGGTGCAGACTTGTTGGGCCGAAGGGACTGTTTCCACACTGTAGGGATTCATTTCTATTCTAAACTGAATTTATGCCACATTACCTGGGTTATTTGCCAAATAACACAAGACATTCAATTACTAAGGGGTAGACAGGGATGTGGATAACTTCATATGGTAAGTTATGACTTGGTATTTATCAACTGAAGGAATGACAGAAACCACTCAATAATACATTTAATGAAAGGAATAGATATTTTATTTAATTAAACAAAAAGAAATAAAATGCATGGTTTTGAGTAAAAATGCAGGGGAACAGAACTAATTGAAAAGCTCTTTCAATGAGCTGGTATTGCTACAAAGGAGTGAACAGCCTCCTTTTCTTCTCTATGATTTCATAATACCGTTTTTCCAAAGTGACAAACAAGCAAAGTTGCCCTCTAAGTTATCTTCTGTGAAGATACACGGTAATTCTACACTATGTCATCCAGATACAAGATGTCAGCTTGCTTCCCAGTCCTGAAGCAGTGGAGTGGGTATTCCAATTGCCTACACGATTTCCAACATACCGAGTTTGTTGTTTTATTGACATCATTTGTGGCTTTGGGCAGTGATAATTTATCCTATTTTAGGCAGTGACATAAGGAAGAACACAAACCTATAACACTCTTACCATACAGCACTTACCTGTGCCTACCTGGTGAAGATTGTTGACCTTCTTCACTTTGGTTTCCACACCTGTACAAGGTTGAGCCTAGTCAAGGGCGAAAACAGAAAGCAAATTAATTCAGAATAAAAATAAGCAGGAGATATCAAATGCACAGGCTCTGGATTACAGGTACTGGGTCACCAAATTAGATTATTACATGCATTTTGGGAAAGCAAACCTTAGCAGGACTTATACACTTAATGGTAAAGTCCTTGGGAGTTGAACAAAGGTTCATAGTTCCTTGAAAGGGGAGTCGCAGGTAGATAGGATAGTGAAGAAAACATTTGGTATGCTTTCTTTTATTGGTCAGAGTATTGAGTATAGGAGTTGGGAGGTCATGTTGTGGCTGTATGGGACATTGGTTACGCCACATTTCTGGTCTCCTTGCTATCGGAAAGATGTTGTGAAACCTGAAAGGATTCAGAAAAGATTTACAAGGATGTTGCCAGGGTTGGAGGATTTGAGCTATAGGGAGAGGTTCAATAGGCTAGGGCTGTTTTCCTTGGAGCGTCGGAGGCTGAGGAGTGACCTTATAGACTTTTATAAAATCATGAGGGGCATGGATGTGGTAAATAGACAAGGTCTTTTCCCTGGGGTGGGGGAGTACAGAACTAGAGGGCATAGGTTTAGGGTGAGAAGGGAAAGATATAAGAGAGACATAAGGGGCAACTTTTCCACACAGAGAGTGGTGCATGTGTGGGATGTGCTGCCAGAGGAAGTGGTGGAGGACAGTACAATTGCAATATTCAAAAGGCATTTGGGTGGATATATGAATAGGAGAAAGTGAGGACTGAAGAAGCTGGAGATCAGAGCTGGAAATGTGTTGCTGGAAAAGCGCAGCAGGTCAGGCAGCATCCAAGGAACAGGAGAATCGACGTTTCG
>NC_057719.1:86556603-86564898 GCF_004010195.1 Chiloscyllium plagiosum | reverse complement strand
ACCTTGACCTCCTTCCACCTATCGCATTTCCAACGCCCCTCCCCCAAGTCTCTCCTCCCTACCTTTTATCTTAGCCTGCTGGACACACTTTCCTCATTCCTGAAGAAGGGCTTATGCCCGAAACGTCGATTCTCCTGTTCCTTGGATGCTGCCTGACCTGCTGCGTTTTTCCAGCAACACATTTCCAGGTCTGGATATATGAATAGGAAGGATTTGGAGGGATACGGGCCAGGTGCTGGCAGGTGGGACTAGATTGGGTTGGGATATCTGGTCGGCATGGATGAGTCAGATGGAAGGGTCTGTTTCTTGCTGTATATCTCTATAACTATGTAATTTCACTGCATGCTTGCCTTTTTGCTCCTAATAATGTCAGGAATCACTGTCATTTTCATCAGTGACTGGTCATCTGAATCACACGTGGAAGCAAATAAAGGTGAACCAGTGTTGCATATATTCTACACATGGTCAGTAAGGAACGATTGCATCTGGAGCAAAGCACAGCCTGAATGAGTGCATATTTGGGGATTTTGGAACAATGTGGAAATTCAGTGCATAGGGAAAAGAGAAGTTTTTGCTTTTCTATTTATAAGGTTTTATTTTAATACAGGATAAATTGAAACCCAGAATCAGGGGCCCAGTATAAAAACAAAATGTCATCACAGGAAAACTGCAAGTTCTTAGTTTGATAATGATTGCTAATTAGTTTCAGATCAAAGATAAATATGGGAAACAATTTAAAGATTAAAAACTGAGAGACCAATAGGAAATGTTTTAAAAAACTTAAGAACTATGATTAGATTAGATTCCCTACAGTGATTCGGCCCACCAAATCCACACCGACCCTCCAAAGAGAAACCCACCCAGTCCCATTTCCTTCTGACTAATGCACCTAACACTACGGGCAATTTAGCATGGCCACTTCACCTGACCTGCACATCTTTGGACTGTGGGAGGTAACCGGAGCAACCGGAGGAAACCCACGCAGAAACGGGGAGAATGTGCAAACTCCGTACAGACAGTCGCCCGAGGCTGGAATCAAACCTGGGACCCTGGTGCTGTGAGGCAGCAGTGATAACCACTGAACCACGGTGCCGCCCAAAATATATGCAAATAAAATAGAGATGTCAGGCCAAGCAATATGTTGTACCAGCATGATGTATGAGCTGGTGAACCCCATTGTGGTTCACAGTGACCACACCTGTGGCAAGCATTGCTTGAGGAATTCCACCTCAGAGTTGATGATCTGGAGTCTGAGCTGTGAACACTGCAACATAACAGGATGGGGGGTGAGTTACCTGGATGCTGTGTTTCAGGAGGCAATCACACTCCTTAGATTAACTACCTGACCACCAGCAAATTGACACAGGGTCAACAAGATTAAAGAAGTAAACATGTCGTTCAAAGATTGGAGTGGAAGAAATGTGTTTGAATTCATGAGACAGTTTTGAGGAAGGAGGGAGCTGTTCCGAAAGGGTCCACCTGAATCATGCTGGGACCACAGTCCTGGTGAATCAAAAAAATAGGGGTGTAGCCAGGGCGTTAAACTAAATAGTGGGGTAGTGGATTCAGTTCCATGGGAAATTATAAAATGAAAGGTAGAGGAGAAGGTAGGAATATAGGTTAGTGACGGGGCTGATTGATATCAGAAAATAAAAGGAAGGGTCAGAATATCTGAATGTTATGTTACAAATTTATACAGTCACACAGCACAGAAACAGACCCTTTGGTCCCCTCATCCATGCCGACTGGTTTCCCAAACGAAACCAGTTCCATTTGCCTACATTTGACCTATAGTCCTCTAAATCCTTTCTATTCATGTATCTGTCCAAATGTCTTTTAAGTGTTGCAATTGTAACCGCCTCTACCACTTCCTCTGGCAGTTCATTTCATATACACACCGACTTCTGTGTGAAAATGTTGCACCTTAGGTCCCTTTTAAATCTTTCCCCTCTCACCTTAAACCCATGCTACCTAGTTTTGGACTCCTCTACTCTAGGCAAAAGTCCTTGGCTATTCACCTCATGATTTTATAAACCTCAATTTTCAATGCTTCAGGGAAAAAAGTCCCAGCCTATCTAGTCTCTCCCTATAACTGAAATCCTCCAGTCCCAAAGAACAATAGAAGTGTAGGAAAATTTAATAATTGAACAAACTTAAAAAGCTTTGTATCTTAATTCAAAAAGCATTCAGAATAAAGATAGATGAAATGATGACACATATCAAAGTAAATGAATATGATCTCATGACCATTATGGAAGCATGGTTACAAGGAGATCAAAACTGGGAGCTCAACATTGAGGGATATTTGAGGTTTTGGACAGTCAGGAAGAATGGAAAAGTTGGTAGGGTAGTAGGGTAGCGCTATAAATAAGAGATGAAACAAGGACAACTATGAGAAATGATCTAGATTCAGATGATGTTAGTGTCCATTTGGGCAGAGATAGAAAGCAGTAAAGGCAAGAAAATATTGGTTGGAATAGTAAACAGACCCCCAACAGTAACCACTCTGTCAGAAAGGCTACAATTCAACAAATAATAGGAGCATGTCAAAACAAAACAGCAATAATTATGGATGGCTTTAATCTTCATGTTCACTGGGTTAATCAAATTTGAAAGAGTGGCGACAACAACAAGTTCACAGTGCATAAGGGATAGTTTTCTAGAGCAATATGTAATGGAAAAACCAGGGAGCAGGTTATCTTGGATATAGTAATGGGTAATGAAGGAACTTTAAAAAATAACCATGATGTGGAGGTGCCAGAATTGAATTGGGGTTGACAAAGTCAAAAATCACACGACGCTGGGTTATAGTCCAATAGGTTTATTTGAAACCACAAGCTTTTGGAAGTTGCCTGAAGAAGAGCAGGAGTTGGAAAGGTTATGGTTTCAAATAAACCTGTTGGACTATAACGCTGTGTCTTGTGATTTTTAACTTAATAAATAACCTCAAAGTAAAATATCCCTTAGGAAATAGTGATAATACAATGTAAATTAATATTCAGTTCAAGAGTGAGAAACTTGGGTTGGAAACAACTGTACAGAAATAAAGTTCAAGGCCAAAGCGAAATGGGCAGATTGGTTAAGAGGAATGAGGGAGACATTTAAGGAGGTGATTCATGACTCTCAGCAATATTTTTTCCCAGTGAGGAGGAAAGATTCTGACAGACAGATAAGCCAGTCATGGCTAACTAAGGAAGTTAAGGAGAGTATTAAATTGAAAGCAAAAGCATATAAACGAGGCAGAAGTCAGTGATAGCTCTGAAGTCTGGGATAAACTCATAATCCAGCAAAGGAGGACTAAAAGGATAATACAGTCAGAAATATACAATGAGAGCAAACTAACACGGAATATATAAACTGACAATAAAAACTTATTTAAAAATAAAAATAAGGGAAGAGAAAGATCGGAATGAACACAGGCCTCTTAGAAAATGAATCTGGGGAGACAGTTATGAGGATTAAGGAAATAGCAGAGGAGTTTAGCAGATATTTGACATCAGTCCTTACAGTGGATGGCGGCTTGGTGGCTCAGTGGTTAGCACTGCTGCCTTACAGTGCCAGGGACCCAAGTTCGATTCCAGCTTCAGGTGACTGTGTGAAATTTGCACATTCTCCTGTGTCTGCGTGGCTTTCCTCCGGATTCTCTGGTTTCCTCCCACAATCTAAAGATGTATAGGTTAGGTGAATTGGCCATGCTAAGTTGCTCATAGTGTTCAGGGATGTGTAGGCTGGGTGGACTAGTTACAGGAAATGTAGAGTAATTGGGTAGGGGAATGGGTGGGATACTCTTTTCAGAGAGTCAGTGTGGACTTGTTGGGCCAAATGGCCTCTTTCCACAATGTAGGGATTCTATTCTATTCTGTGGTACTTCAAACACCCCATTAATACTGAAGAAAACAGGGGAGGAAGTACATACCATCAATATCCCTAGAGAAGTAGTATTAGACGAACTAGTGGGGCTAAAAGGCAGATATGATGGCTTGCATATTGAGATCCTAAAAGAGGTAGTTACAGAGATAGTGGGTGCATTGGTTGTAAATTTCCAAAAGTCATTGGATTCTGACAAAGTACCAGAGGATTGGAAGACTGCTAACAATAACACCCCTATACAAGAGGAGGAAAACTGTGAATAATATAGCTTAACATCTATTGTTGGAAAAGTACTAAAATCAATTAAGGGAATAAAATAGCAGAACATTTGGAAATCAGTAATCTAATCAAGCACAATCAGCATGGTTTCGTGAAAGTGAAATTGTGTCTCAGTAATGTGAGAGAGAGATTTTCAAGCAAGTCTCAAGCAGAGTGGGTAGAAGGGAACCAGATGTGTTGCATTTGGATCTCCAGATGGCATTTAACCTTTTGAGAAGTACCTTGTTAAGATACAAGAGTTCTCTGTGCTAAAGGTAAGCGCTATTAGTAGAGATATAAAATTGGTTAATGAGAAGGAAGCAGTGAGTGGGAATAAGGGTTCTTTTTCAAGTTGGCATCAGTGCTGGCACAACTGTTTACAATACATATTAAAGGCGTGGAGTGCTTTAGCTAAATTCGCAGACAATACAAACTAGCACCTGGAGTGCTGGATGTGCTGTAGCTAAATTCGCAGACAATACAAAACTAAGTAAAAAGACAGGTTGCAAGGGGGATACAAACAGTGTACAATGGGATACTCATAGCTCAAACAAGTAGGTGAAATGTTGGTTAAAAGAGTATAATGTGGGAAAATGTGAAGTTGCTCATTTTGGAAGGGGCAACAGAAGAATACAGCATTAGTTAAAAAGAAAAAAGGTACCAGGTTTCAGCCCATTCCAATTTCTCATGAACTACTTTTAGTACGAGTGAGCTCAAGAAAGGGGAAACAATCACAATGGATTCCTGAAGTACTGTGATTTGGTGTGTGATGCAAATACATCTGAAGAAAATGGAGGTAAAAGGAAGTAAATGAGTGTACCTCAGGTATTTAGTACAGTTTCTAACTCCTGTTCTTTCATAAGGAACAACGCCATTTGTAATCAATGAACAGATATGTGCTGACTTTAACTAAATCAAGTAACTTAAAATAAACGCATAACTCACCACAAGCACGCCATTAGTGAGGATTTCGACAGGAGGATCTTTGCTATAAAAGGGTAAAAGGAACACATTGATATTATAAATGAAGGATCATATAGTGAAAGATCCAAGACTGAATTATCTTACAGCAATATTCACTCACAACTACCAAAGATTCCTTACTATATCAGGACGGAACATTGCTGAGTGAATTCAATACTAGGAAGATATAAAATGAAATAATGAAAATAGGTGGTGAAATAAAACATTGAGCTTTTAATGTGCTCGTCTCTCTAGCTAGTTTTGGGGTCCTTGTAACAGGCCTATTTGCCTGTGTTCTGCACAGTGTGAAATGTAAATATAGGAATAGACCATGAAGCTGTTTGAGTCAGTCTGCCACTGTAGGACATTGTCTATGATCTACTATCATGCATCTGCCTTTACTTCATGCCCCTTATTTCCTTTGGTCCACAAAACTCTACCTCAGATTTAAAACTAACAACTGATATAGCACCTTTAGCTGTTTATTAAAGTTAATTTGAAACTTTTACCGTCTTTTACATGTTAAAACGTTCACTTCCCAAAGGCCTGGCTCTAATATTTATGCAAAGGCTCCTTGTCCTAATTTTCTCATCCAATGTTACTAGTTTCTCTTTATTTACCCATCCATTCCCTTTAATAACATGGTTTGCTGATTAACTTGCCCTTTAATCTTCTAAATCTGAAGGAATAGATCCCTCATTTGTGCAACTGCTCTTTTGTGGATTTTGGACTCTATTGAACACTGCAATACATCAAGCTACAGAAAATGAGAGGTTAGTAATTACAAACCAAGTCTGCAGAGCATTCCTTTGTTTGTGCTTGATCAGAAACATGGCAAGAAAGCTACAATGTTAAGACACCAGCTGAAACTTATAGCTGATAGATGCTTGTTGGACCTCAGTGGAATGTAGAGTTGGTGAGTATACTAGAAGTCAATACTTATTGGAGTGTTGATCACTGGTCCATTCAGGGGGCAAATGACAAAGGCAGATACCAAGATGAAGATAACATTGAAATAGAGGCAAGTGATAGCAAGAATCTAGGAACAACCCTCATTGAAGGAACCATAGGTCAGGGACCCCAGTGAGAAACAGCACTGAGGCTGAGACTATTTACTTCACATCCTACAGGTCAGTGTTCTTTACAGCTTATAAGTTCTATGTATTTTGTTACTTACTCATTAATATTGTAATAAAATACTTTTAATCCTTGGTTAACTGGTTTGATTTCATTTATCTGTCATGTGTATTTTATTACATAATGTAAAAAGTATTGCATAGTGTCGTCACTCTCTGCCACCATCCTAAAACACAGAAAAATAAACTAGACCAGAGAAAATAAATGCAGAAAAATAAAGAAAAAAAAGAAGCGTTCAACCATTAAGTGCTCTGTCACGGGCAATGGGCCTGATCGCCAGGCACGAGTCCCCTTCCACACGCTGCTAGAACAGAAGTAACCACTCTTGGCACCATATCGCCTTCACCAACGTCCTTGCCACTGAGTGCCTGATGGACTTTGCCAACGCAGACACCACTGATGCTGCCCGGTGCCGCACCAGCCCAAACTCATCCCACGTACCCGCAACCCCTTCAGGGTACTGTGTGACCACACCCCAATATCAAGGAGGTGCTACAAGGATGTACCAACCTGAGCATCCTATGGCTTCCTTATAGAATGATGAAAGGGATGCCAGAGGAGAAGGATTGTGGTGAAAAATGCCATTGACTAGTGGGTTGCCCAAGTGACTTAGAGGGAAGTCGCATGTCAGGTCTCACCAGAATGGGTACAGGAGGGAGAATAGGATCTGTTTGGCCACCCAGAGGTAGCAGACAAAATCCTCATGGGATACCAGGAGCTCCTGAACAACTCTAAACTGAGCGAGGGGGAGTGATCCCTCTTGGTATACCCAGAATAAAATAATACTCAGTGACATATATAGAGTCTATATAGTTGTGGACTTAACCCCATCAATGCAACATAGCTTAGAAATGGGTATAATGAGGCGAAATAGATTGTACTTTGATCAAGTGAAGTATCGAGTGTGGAAAATACTTTCAAATTTAGGAGTAGCACTGGGTATGGTCCCAGAAGGGGAATATAGAAACAGGATGTGCGCTACGGCAGAATTATGGCACCTGGATAATCAGCACAATGACTACTGAGAAACAACATGCTGTTGACTGTGGCTAAATGGAGGAGAAATCTTGCTTGAAAGACAGATTCCCAGAAACAATATGCGTTCCCCAAACTGGCAGAGGAAGTGTTGACAGTCTGCTACAGGAGGGCATTCCAAGGTGTGTTGTGTTCACCATTAACTCTCCAATTTGGCCAGTCTGCAAACCAGATGGATCATGGTGCTTAATGATCCACTGTCCATAATTCAACAATGTCACACTTCTGACTACCTCAACTGTGACCACTAGCCACAGAACAATGATGAAACAGCGCCTCAGTTGAAATGGTTTACCACTCTTGACATCGGCAATGGATTCTGGTAAATATCACTGCAATGGCAATGTCAGTACAAGTTTGCATTCAGTCTCTAGAGGCAGCAATACACTTGGACAAACATTCCCCAAAGTTTCCACAACTCTCCATCAATTTTTCACCAGAGATTGGCACAATGACTGCGTTCCTTACCTCAGTGTGAATGCAGAGTAGTATGTGGATGACTTTTTGCTACAGATGGAAATTCAATGAACATTTGAGGGTGGCACAGTGGCTCAGTGGTTAGAACTGCTGTCTCACTGTGCCAGGGACCCAGGTTCAATTCCAGCCTTGGGTGACTGTCTGTGTGGAGTTTGCACATTCTCTCCGTGTCTGCGTGGGTTTCCTCCGGGTGCTCTGGTTTCCTCCCACAATCCAAAGATGTGCAGGTCAGGTAGGTGGTCCTCACCTACCACCCGACAAACTTCCATATACATCGTATCATCTGTCATCAGTTCCGCCACCTCCAAACGGACCCTACCACCAGGGATATATTTCCTTCCCCTCCCTATCAGCGTTCTGAAAAGACCACTCCCTCCATGACTCCCTCGTCAGGTCCACACCCTCCACCAACCCAACCTCCACTCCCGGCACCTTCCCCTGCAACCGCAAGAAATGCAAAACTTGCGCCCACACCTCCCCCCTTAATTCCCTCCAAGGCCCCAAGGGATCCTTCCATATCCGTCAGAAATTCACCTGCACCTCCACACACATCAT
>NC_057719.1:86506806-86556261 GCF_004010195.1 Chiloscyllium plagiosum | reverse complement strand
CATTACCAATGCCCCTCCCCCAAGTCCCTCCTCCCTACCTTTTATCTTAGCCTGCTTGGCACACTTTCCTCATTCCTGAAGAAGGGCTCATGCCTGAAACATCGATTCTCCTGCTCCTTTGTTGCTGCCTGACCTGCTGCGCCTTTCCAGCAACACATTTTCAGGACAGGTCATTTGGCCCAACAAGTCCACATTGACCCTCCGGAGAGTAACCCACTCAGACCTAATTCCCTCTGACTAATGCACCTAACACAATGTGCAATTTAGCATGGCCAACCCACTTGACCTGCATATCTTTGGATTGGGGTAGGAAACCGGAACATCCAAAGGAAACCCACGCAGGCATGGGAAGAACGTGCAAACTCAATTCAGGCAGTCGCCCAAGGCTGGAATTGAACCCAGGTCCCTGGCGCTGTGAGGCTACAGTGCTAACCACTGAGCCACTGTGCTGCCCTGAAGACTAAATCTATTACTCATTCTACTGCAAACCTTGACAACCACAGAGAACCATGTGAATGCCAGGTGATGACATCAAAAGCACTTATAGGACCTTTTGGATCAAAACAACCAGAGACAAAATAAGAAAAAAGTGTTGAAAAGTTTTGTTCACAATCCCCGACAGTGGAGGACATCAGTCTAATGGGATGAAGAATTCATATAGAGAACTAACAAGGACATACAGTGGAAGATACTGTTTTAAAATTACCCTCCAAGTGCAAAGGCAGCAGAACTGCCAACAGCTGCATTCCCAGCCTGATCGATATTTACCACCATTAAACATGCATTCTGACAGTATGCAACAGTCAGACAGAATTTTTACCCCTTGGGAAAGCAAAAGGTTTTGCCTCACCAGATGGAAATCCTCTTTCATCTGCACCACTGGCAAACAGAGTAATTGAAGCAGAAAGGAAAAATGTGAAAAATATGGCATAAGAAAATCAAGGCCCATTGCGAAAAATAAAGGGAAACAGAAGATTGGATGAATTAGCAAAGGAAGGAGCGAGGACTGCAACTATGTACAATCCACTTATCCACTTTTATACAAGGGAAGACACCTAGGGGAAAAGACAGGCTAAATAGATACTGCAGCCATCTCACAAATTAAGGTTGAGGACTTGGTGGAAGCTCAGTCAGTGGATCCAATGCTGACAGAGACTGTGAAAGGAGAATGCCCAACTGAGGTACCAGACTGACAAAAGACTGATAATGAAGGAGGTAAATGAATGGTTCCAAAACATGATAGAAATCAAATAATTTATCAGTGCCATGATGTGCAAGGACATCAGGGAGTGAAGGCTATAGTAAACAGAACAAAGGACGTGAAACATGATGTGGAAAACTGTTTGATATGTGCTCAAAACAGTGCAGATCAGTGTGCTGAAAAAAGAGAATATAGGCATACTAGATTAATGAATGGACGCTGGACAAACTGATGGCGAGGCGAAACAAGCATAATTAAATGTGGGACAATAAGTCAAGCTTGATCTTTTTGTCCTGAAAATATGCTGGGCCAAATAGTTATAGTGGACAAAACCTCAGTAAACAAAATGATGGTAGATACTGTTACAAAGTTTGTTAGAATACTCTTGAATTGAAACACTGTGCATGATCCCTTTGAGAGACTGTGCCTAGAAGTTTGCAAGCCCCAAAGTACAGAGAGCCCCAAAGCTGAAACAAGTGTATCAAAAGGCCTTACAGCTGGCAGACAAAACAGCGGTCTTGTTTTAATGTTTTGGCAACAAGCTGGGCTCAGCCAAATAATTTAAACCAAGCATTCAGCAATCAAAGTCAATTGAATTTAAAACTCATGGTGGTGAAACCAATCACATTGTAAGAATTTGATGTGTCAAAGGGGATACAAAGATGGGGGCAGTTGCTCAGAGAGGGGAGAGCCAAGTGCCATCCCAAACACGCAATCTGAGAAATAAATACTGGGCTCTTAAAAGAAATTTTCGCGCTCTCTTAAAAAAAAAGCACCATCTACCTATAAAACATACCACGTCAGTTCTAGCTAAAGGTCCTAACAGAAGAATTCACAGATAAAACATCCCTGACAGCAGGATCAACAGAAGAAAGGCATTTGTGACTTGAGATCAGCAGGAGAAAGGCTGGAGAGAGGAACATTCTAGAAGACACATTCTGTGTGAACTTTCAGAGACTAAGTTTTAATTCATTATTTTCTTATTACTTTATATAAGTTGTACACTTGTTATTGGAACAGTATACGGATAGAATATTGTTTTATTCAGGAATAGGTGGTTAGAGAGGGATTGTTTGGTTTGTTAATAATTCTGTTAATTTGTTCACTGTTGGAGTCAGATAAATAAATTGTTACTTGTTAATTAGAGTGGGTGAAAGGATTCCATTTGATTTAATCATTCCTTTATAACAGATCAGGTATAAGAGGTAAGTTAGACCACTTTTCACACTTCTTTTATCAGATTACGAGGTGAGGGGGGAGCTTCTCTGGGTGTTTCAGTTTTAACTATCAGAGGGGTGTCGACCTTCCCTTTGTAATAATACTAAGAAACTGGGTTGGTATTCGCATGTCAATCAATTGAAAATGTTTGAAAAACAAAATTAGAGTAATTCCAACAGGAGATTCAAAAAATGAACCTGGAAGATGATCTTCATGGAATAGTGGTGAAATATTTTGAATTATGAGGAAACACGTGTTAGATTGAAAAAGAAAATGTTGACTCAGAAAAGATCTAAATTAGGGAACGTTAAGATACGTTTGAGTCACATCAAAGGGGAAGAATCAGATCCATTAAAGAACTGTAGATAAGAACAGCTGCTATCTGATACTTACAGATGAATAAACATGGGAAGATGATGATTGTTATGGTTGAGAACCCTAGTAAGCCTCTACCTGTTTGTGGCAGAGAAAGTGAAAATTAACTGACATGAAAGTGGTGACGGTATCTTATGATTTACATAAAAGATTATAATCAAATGTAGAAGGCAAACGTAAAGCAACATATTTTCCGTTGAAGGTGTGGGAATTAGCATGTGATAGGCAACAAAAAAAATCAAACCACAAAACTGCGCTCCTCCTCCTAACTTATAAGCAGAAACTGAAGCGTGAGGAGCCAATACAGAAAGTAGTACAGTGTTAGTCTGAGGAAACAGAAAGGTGTCA
Organism: Chiloscyllium plagiosum; assembly: GCF_004010195.1. NCBI lineage: Eukaryota > Metazoa > Chordata > Chondrichthyes > Orectolobiformes > Hemiscylliidae > Chiloscyllium > Chiloscyllium plagiosum. The sequence goes on along the minus strand of NC_057719.1, from coordinate 86,553,119 downwards.
ATGGGACTGCTTAGTCAGTGGACTGGTCCATATTCAAGAACTCAGTGGCCAACCTAAATGAGTATGTCGTTACTGTTACAGACTTCATTAGTGTGTAGATGATTGTGTGCCGAAAAAGTTAATTCGAACATTCCCCAACTGGAAACCATGTATGAACAGGGAGATCCACTCCCTACTGAAGAAGAGTGGAGAGAATGCCCCTGTCTGCATCTATGGTGCTGAGGTGAAATGGTTGAGAGCATCAACTTCCTGGGAGTGACAAACACCAATAGTCTGTGCTGGTCCACTCACAAGCAGTCAGGAAAGCACAATGACGCCCTTACTTCCTCAGAAGGCTAAGAAAATTTGGCACGTGCATAATGACACTTACAAACATTTACAGATGCACCACAGCGCCAGAGACCCGGGTTCGATTCCCGCCTCAGGCGACTGACTGTGTGGAGTTTGCATATTCTCCCCGTGTTGGCGTGGGTTTCCTCCGGGTGCTCCGGTTTCCTCCCACAATTCAAAAAATGTGCAGGTTAGGCGAATTGGCCATGCTAAATTGCCCGTAGTGTTAGGTGAAGGGGTAGATGTAGGAGAATGGATCTGGGTGGGTTACGCTTCGGCGGGTGGGTGTGGACTTGTTGGGCCGAAGGGCCTGTTTCCACACTGTAAGTAATCTAATCACCACAGGAAGCATCCCAGCATGGTATGGCAACTGCTCTTTCCAAGACTGAAGAAACTACAGAGAGCTTTAAACACAGCCCGGTCCATCATGCAAACCAGCCTCATCCACTGACTTTATCTATGCTTCTCACTGCATTGAGTAAGCCGCCAACATAATCAAAGACACCTCCCACTCCAGTTATACTCTCATACCTTCTTCCATTGGGCAGAAGATATAACAGTTTGAATACACATACAAACAGATTCAAGAACAGCTTCTTCCCGATCAAACTTTTGAATGGATCTCATAAATGTTCATCTCTCTCTGCAGCTGTAACTGTACCCTGCACTCTGTTATGTTACCCTGATGCATTTGTGTAGTACATTATGCCTGTAAAGTACTAAAGATAACACTTCTTGCTGTATCTCAGTACACATGACAGTAATAAATCAAATCACATCAATAACTTAACAGTGGGAACCTCTCTCCCAGGGGAACCTCTCTCCCAGGATGAGAAGAAAACAATAGCCGTAGTACGCCATCATCTTATCTCTGCCACTGAGGAAGGCCCTGTGTGGCTTTAATTGTCATATGAATATACATCCACAGATAAAGATCAATTTGGATATTGTAATAATTACAATATTGTTAATTCTGATTTATCAAATATTTACTATGGCTATGTTTAAGCAATGGTAAAAGGGAATGCAGCAGAAATCTGATGTAGAGATCGTTGTTGGGTATAGTTGAAAAAGAGATCAGCTGTTGAAAGGTGGAAATGATATTCAAATTTAAAGCATAATCTTTAGATTGTGTCAAATGTTTATAATTTGCTAATCTTGCTTGTTAACATCTTTATATAATGAGGAAATCAACTATCTATCAGAATACTCTAGAGAGACAGGTGTGGTGACATAATATGATCCAGAAGAAACAACTGCACAATACTCAGTCTGTCCCACTTCTGTAGCCACAGTAGTGATGAGGTTTATTCAGTTAAGCCTCTGATCAACAATAACCCCTTAGGAAGTTTGTGAAACTCCACAATGCTAGAGCCATTCATAGTCAGAGAGATAGATGAGCATTATCTTTTGGTACTTGCACACCAAAGTTTCTCTAAACATCTTAATTTAAAAATTTCCCATCCGTTAAAAAATTATTCTGCTTTTCTATTCTTACTAACAAATCTCACAACTCTCCACATTATACTCCATATTGTTATCCATTCACTGCAATCTCCAAGTCCTTCTCATGGCTTGTGTCCCTAGTTAGCTTTATACCATTAACAAATCTGAATCAATTACACTCAACTCTGTCTAAGTAATTTAATTATAAGGGCTCAGCACCAACTCTTACGATACTTCATTAGTTACAGTCTGCCAAATGAAAATGCCCATTTATTCCTACTCTCTGCTTCTTGTTCGTTAACTCATCCTTACACCATATTTGTACATCACTCAAATCCATCAGCCCTGACTTATACACTAAACCATTGTGTGGTAACTTATTTAAATGTCCTTTGGCAGTCAAAGCATATTACATATTTTCTTCAAGAAAAGACTGAAAAGAGATTTATTAGAGGTATTCAAAATCATGAGGCATCTTAATATAGTAGATAGGAAGAAACTTCTCACTTGTGAAAGGATCAAAAGTGAGATGGCTCATATTGAAAGTAATTGGCAATAGTAAAGGTGAGATGAGGAAAACACTTTCATTCAGTGAGCGGTTAATGTGTGGATTGCCTGAGACTGCAACAGAGACAAGTTCAACTCAAGTTTTCAAAAGGAAATTAACTGAAAAGGAAGAATGTGCAAGGTTATGGAAAAATGCAACAGAATACCAGTGATTGAACTGCTCATTTGGAAAGCCAATGCAGACATAATGGGCTAAATAGCTTTCTCCTATGCTGTAATAATTCAATGACATCTACTGGCTCAAATGTACCCAATGACGTCCATGCACACATTTCTCAAAATTGAAATTACTTTCACAAAACAATAAGACTCTTTCTGATCATAACATGATTGTCTAAGTGTATTGTTAAGTCTTTCTTAGTAATGATTTCTGGTTTCCTGATAACACAAGTCACGTTAACTACCTTCAGTTCACTATTTTCTATCTCCCCTCTTTCCTGAAGCACTGTTACATTAGGGAATACTGAAAGATCTTAACCAGTAACTCTGCAACTACCCCATTTAGAACCCTAGGTTGTACAACACCATATCTTGAATATTTGGGAACTTAGTCTCTTAAGTTTCCTCTCATACTTTTTTTCTATTAGTTATCTTCTGTTTACTATTAAGGAACAGCCCCTTTGGCCATTTGCTATTTCTGGTATATAATTTATGTCCTCATATAATGGAGGTACGTGCAAAATATTTGTCCAGCATCTTTACTACTACATCATTTTCCATGAAAAACTTTTCTTCGCCTGTTTCTAAGAGACCAACATGTACTCTCATTATGTCTCTTTTCATAAATTCATAAAGGCTATTACAAGCTGATTTTGTATTCCTAGCTGGTTTACTCTCAGACTCTATTTCTTCTGTTTTTTTTATTTTTGGTCACCTTTTGTAAATTTCTAAAACTCTTCCAAGCCTCAGATCAACGATTATGCTTTGTAACATTAGAGTAACGAATGACTTTGACTTGGTTGAGTTTAGTTTCAGGGCTTTCTCCTGACTCTTGTTTACCTCAGTATAGCAGGTTCCTGGGTGCTGTATACAGTGCTTTGCTGCTTACTTGTACAGCTGGCGTCAGCTCCTGCACTCATATCAAGATCAAGTCTGTGACAAGTTGGTGGTCCAGTGGCTTTGGTGAAATCTGATCTGAGCATCAGTAAGCAGGCTATGCATCGCTCAATGATACTTCTACCACTATGCTAGTAATTAGAAGAGGTTTGATAAGGTGATAATAGGTCTGATATGATTTGTCCTCTTTTGTGAAAATGATACCTGTGCAATTTCTCAAATATATAGATATAGAAGATGGCAAAAGTTGAACTAGTGCATAAACCAGTCAGTCTATAACTTACTCTGTTCAAAATAATCAGCCGCTTGTTAAAAATCACATGGCTGAATGTTGGTACCCACAGCAAAAGGCTTTGAAAAGAAGTGGTTACAAAAATGACAATACTATTGAAAGACATCTTTCCTATCCTCAAAATCCTGATACACCATAATTTCAACACTCACGATTTTGCCAAATGAAACTCCACTTCCAGTTGTTCGTCATCCTAAAAGGAACAGATTAAATGTAATGAGATTCCATTGCTCATTTATTGCTTTCAGTTTTTAATGGTGCATTGAGCTGAGATGCAGGGAAATCTAGCAATCAGATTGTCTTTGACTTCATACTACTTTGGGCGGCACGGTGGCACAGTGGTTAGCACTGCTGCCTCACAGCGCCAGAGACCCGGGTTCAATTCCCGCCTCAGGCGACTGACTGTGTGGAGTTTGCACGTTCTCCCCGTGTCTGCGTGGGTTTCCTCCGGGTGCTCCGGTTTCCTCCCACCATCCAAAGAAGTGCAGGGTCAGGTGAATTGGCCATACTAAATTGCCCGTAGTGTTAGGTAAGGGGTAAATGTAGGGGTATGGGTGGGTTTCGCTTCGGCGGGTCGATGTGGACTTGTTGGGCCGAAGGGCCTGTTTCCACACTGTAATCTAATCTAATCTAATCACTTTTAAAAGACATTTCTTGAATACCAGCACTAGGACTGGCCTCAGTAATCATGATCGAGAAAAATGTAAATGAGGAACGCAGGAAACAGGAATAGACTACAGTATTTAGTTACTCACAGCTGCGCATTTACCTATGCTCCAACTTTTATATTCCAGGAAATATAACCCTATCTTACGAAACTCATCTTTGCAATTTAATCATTGGAATTCAGATATCATTCTCGTAAATCCACAATACTGCCCATCCAAGGCCAACAACTCACCAGAGCTGGAAACTTAGTGTGTGGGGTGACATTAACTAGACGAAAGGTGAAATTCCATTTCATGGTTTGAAAAGCAATGATCAAGTCAACAGTGTATTGAGCATTAATAAATACTCATTAACATAAAATCATTTTGATAAAGATCAAGTCATGGTACGAAGATCCTGTGGCACCTAACTCATGATCATTCAAAAGTTGTGTGAGGATTGCCCACTTTTGACTCCTTCTACCCCTAGCTATATTACAACCTTGATAGTTGAACAGGGAAACATACAGAGATATATTGAAGGTTAAGTAAATGGACAAAACGCTGGCACATAAAGTATATGAGAAAATGCAAAGTTGTTCACTTTGCAACCGTACAAGCTGCTGGTGAGACTACATCTGGAGTACTGTGAGCAGTTTATTTAAGAGAAGACATTATTTAATTGGAGGCAGTTCAGAGGATGATTCCTGATGTGGAAGGATTGTCTTATGAACAAAGGCTAAATAGTTGGAATATTACTCACTGTAGCCAAGAAGAATTGAAGGGTGATCTCATTGAAAGATATCAGTTTCTAAAGGGGTTTGACACGCAAAATGCTGGGAAGGTGTTTTCCCTTGTGGGTGAGTCTAAGACTTGATGACATAGTCTTGGAATAAAAGGGCCTAATTTAAAATTGAGATGAGGAGGAATGTCTTCTCTCAGGCAGTTGAGAGTCTTTGGTGACTCTCAGACAGCTGTGGGGGCAGAGTCATTGTGTATATTTAAGGGTGAGATATGTAGATTCTTGATCAAGCAGAGATTCAAGGGTTACAGGGAAAACACAGGCAAATGGATATTAGCAATGTTGGATCAGCCATGATCCTACTCAATGGTGAAGCAGCCTTGATGGACCAAATGGTCTACTCCTGGTCCTAGTCTGTGTGGTATTATGGCAAAAGAAAATCAGTGCTTGAAAGAAGGCCCACAAACCAGGAAATGGGAGTAATTGCTATTTCTTTCCTGAGTTCTGGCATAATATGATTATCAGAACAAGTCTCAAGTGAGAAGCAATGTGCATTTGCACAGACCTTACATGTCCTCACAGTATTTCAGAACCTTACTTTTGAAGTGTAGCTATTGTAGTTGCATAGGCAATCTTCTGTCATAATACAGTCCTATGACAAGCTGGGTTCCCCTTTTATAAACATAAACTCTGTTGGCTGTGTTCCTTTTAAAAACATTTACAGCACACACTACTTTCCCTTAATATGTAGAGAAAAAGGGACATGTGCGGGACATAATTCTATCACAGCAAAACAGATACTTCACCTTCAGGTCTACAGTAGTCTTCAAATCGCTACCATGTTCAATTTTTCCAATATCAATGGCTACGGTCGATAGATGTTTTGTCCCTTTAACATTGGCATCATAGAGGGAGAGCTCCAGTACATGCTAAATAAAACAAGGAAAATCTCTCAAACAGAACAGAAAATACATCATAACAAAACACTGCACAATACAAGATCATCAGGCAACAATATCTTGTTAAGGAAGGGAAATTATATCTCACTAACTAGTGAATTTTTTGAAGAAGTGATGAAAAGCATTGGTGAAGACAGAGCAGTGGATGTTGTCTATATAGACTTCAGCAACACATTGGACCACGGTCTGCACGGTAGACTGGTTAACAAGGTTAGATCACATGTAATACAGGGAGAACTAGTCACTTGGATACAAAATTTGCTGGAAGATGTGAAGGTACCAGTTGGACTGGGGTCAGCTAGCGAAGGAGCACTGCAGTGCTCCGAAAGCTTGTACTTCCAAATACACCTGTTGGACTATAACCTGGTGTTGTGTGATTTTTAACTTAGAAGATAAGAGACAGAGGGTAGTGGTGTAAGGTTGCTTTTCAGACAGCAGGCCCATGAATGGTGGTATACCATAGAGATAGGTGCTGGGTCCTCTGCTTTTTGTCATTGATGTCAATGATTTGGATATGAATATAGGAGGCATGGTTAGTAAATTTACAGATGACACCAAAATTGGTAGTGTAGTGGACAGAGAAGAAGGTTGCCTCAGAATACAACAGGACCTCTACCAGATGCACCGAGGAGTGGTATTTAGAGTTTAATCTTGATAAATGTGAAATGCTACGTTTTGGTAGAGCAAATCATGGTAGGAGTTAAAGACTTAATGGTAAGGTCCTGGGAAGTGGTGCCAAACAAATAGACCTTGGAGTGCAGGTTCATAGTTCCTTGAAAGTGGAGTTGCATGTAGATAGGATAGTGAAGGCAGCATTTGGTATGCTTGCCTTTATTGGTCAGTGCATTGAGTATAGGAGTTGGGAGGACATGTTGTGGCTGTATAGGACATTGGTCAGGCAGCATCCGAGGAGCAGGAAAATCAACGTTCCAGGCCGGAGCCGTTCATATTCCTGATGAACGGTTCTGGCCTGATACGTCGATTTTCTTGATCCTCAGATGCTGCCTGACTTGCTGTGCTTTTCCAGCAACACACTCTCAACTCTGATCTCCAGCATCTGCAGGCTTCACTGTCTCCTAGGATATTGGTCAGGCCTCTTTTGGAATACTGTGTTCAATTCTGGTCTCCTTGCTAGAGATGTTGTGAAACTTGAAAGGGTTCAGACAAGATTTACAAGGCTGTTGCTAGTGTTGGAAGATTTGAGGTAGAGGGAGGGACTGAATAGGCTGAGGCTATTGTCCATAAAACATCAGAGGCTGAAGGTTAAGTTTATAGAGATTCATAAAATCATGAGCGACATAGATATGGTGAATAGTCAAGGTGTTTTTTTCAGGGTAGGGGAGTCCAAAACTAGAAGGCATAGGTTTAAGGCGAGAAGAGAAAGATTTAAAAGGGACTTATGGGGCAACATTTTCACACAGGGGTGATGTGTGTATGGATTGAACTGCCAGAGAAGAAGTGGAGGCTGGTACAACTGCAACATTTAAAAAGGAATCTGGATGGGTGCATGAATAGGAAGGGTCCAGATGGGCCAAATGCTGGCAAATGGGAATAGATTCATTTAGGATACCTAGTTGGCATGAACGTGTTGGACCTAAGGGTCTGTTTCCATGCTGTACATCTCTATGAGTCTAAGGAAACTTATGGCTGTCTAAAGGAACTTCTAAGGAAACTTATCAGTCTCCAATTAAACTAAATAGTAAAACAGTGTGTGACACTATCCAAAACAATCTCTATCAGTAAGTGTAAATGTGACAAAATATATGAGTGCTGCACAAGATTTCCCATTGCAAAAAAATTTGGGCTTTGGGCTATTTCCATCGTGACACATTATGTGCATTGAGCACTACATCCAGTGGGATACAATATGGGCTCTGATCAGAGTGATGCTGAAAAAGCACAGCAGGTCAGGCAGCATCCAAAGAGCAGGAAGATCAACGTTTCGGGCAAAAGTCCTTCATCGAGAATTCCTGAAGAAGGGCTTTTGCCCAAAATGTTGATTTTCCTGCTCCTTGGATGCTGCCTGACCTGCTGTGCTTTTCTAGCACCACTCTGATCTAAACTCTGGTTTCCAGCATCTGCGGTCCTCACTTTTGCCTACAATATGGGCTCTTCCCACCCTTCCTCATGTAACACCAAATGAACAATGCATTATCCAGAATCATAGACAATTACAGAATGATTACAGAAAAGGAGATCATTCAGTCCACCATGTCTCTGCTGGCTCTCCTAAAGAGTAAATCACCACATGCCACTTCCACTTTGGCACTGTAGCCCTGCATTGTCTTCCTTTTCAAATAATGATCTACTACTTTCTTAAATGCCTCAACTGAACCTGCTTCTAGCTATTCTCATGTAGTGCATTCCAAACCCTAACCACTAATTTTATGAAGAATTCCTCATGTCCTCATTTTTTTTGGCCTGTACCTTCAATGTACGTCCTGGTGTTCTTAACCCTTCCATCAATGGGGACAGCTTTTCCCACCTACTCTAACCATCGACTACGATTTTGAATACTATCAAATCACTTCTCAACCTTCATTCCTACAAGAAAAACAGTCCTAATTTCTCAAGTCTATCTTCATAACTAAGGTTCCTTTTCCCTGGAAACATTCTTATGAATTTTCCCTGCATTCATTCTAATGCTTTCAAACCCTTCTTAAATATGGTACTCACAACTAAATGAAATATTGTTGTACACAAGTGTAATATGATTTTGTTGTTTATGCTCTATTAATTGAACTTCAGGTGCTATATGCTTTAATAACCATACTCTCAACCAATCCTGCAACTTTCAATGATGTGTATGCATGCATATCTACCCCTACACACTCTCTAGAATTTTATTCTTTATTTCATGATTTCTCTGTTTTAATCTACCAAAATGAATAACTTCACATTTCAATGCATTTAATTTCATCTGCCACTATTCTGCTCATTCCCCTGATATACATAAACGTTTTTGAGATTCGACACCATCCTCACAGAATGCCCCCAGGTTTTGTATCATTTGAAAATTTTGAAACGCTAAGGTCTCGATCACTAATATCCATCAGGAATAGTCAGTCTAATAGTTGATGAACTCCAACAGATATCTTCCTCAAGTCTGAAAAACATCCACTAACTATTTCTCTTCAGTCCCTGTAACTCAGCTAACTTCATACACTTTGCTACTTGTTCATTTCATTTCTCAAACCTGTGACTTCTCATATCTGACAAATAGCTTCCGGAATTATATGCAGCACAAAAACAGTATTGCCATCATCAAAAAGAGGGTGTGGGGAGAGAACACGAGAGAGAGAGCGAGACAGAGGGACGAGAGCGAGAGAGACGAGAGAGAGAGAGAGAGAGAGAGGGAGAGGGAGGTAACAGAGGTATAGAGGGAGAGAGAGAGGGAGGTGGGAGGAGGAGAGGTGGGGGTTCGATTCCTGCCTCGGGTGACTGTCTGTGTGGAGTTTGCACATTCTCCGTGTCTGCGTGGGTTTCCTCCGGGTGCTCTGTTTTCGTTCCACAGTCCAAAGATGTGCAGGTCAGGTGAATTGGCCATGCTAAATTGCCCATAGTGTTAGGCACATTAGTTAGAGGGAAATGGGTCTGGGTGGGTTACTCTTAGGAGGGTCGGTGTGGACTTGTTGGGCTGAAGGGCCTATTTCCACACTGTAGGGAATCTAATCTAATCTAAAACTGCCTGTAATTCTTGAATGGGGTATAACATTTGCAATCACCAGTGTTGTGACACCAACCCTGCATGCAAGGACAACTAGTACCTCCACAATTCCCACTTTCACTTCCTTCAATATCTTTGAATCTCATCCAATCCTGGTGCTTTAAGGACAGGTAGCCTTATCAAATAGCTCATCAATTTTGAACATTTCAGCATCTAAATTACCTCCTCTTTCACCATGACCTGGCACTGTACCTCCACATCCTTGGCAAAGACAGATACAAATATTTATTTACAAACTCAAGAGTATCTCTGTCTCCATATCTAAATTCCCTTTCTGGCTGCTAATTGACTATATTTTTCTTACTAGTTCAATGCCTACAGAAGACTTCTGATTGTCTTTTATGTTGGCTTTAAAAGCCTTTCATTTTTTTTCAATTTCTCTCTGAACCTTTCTATATTCAGCCTATTTCTCAATTTATTATCCACCCAACACCTATCATAAGGACATTTCTTCCTTTTTATCACTATTTCTCTTGCCTTGCATGTCTTAGTTTTCCCCTTTATCACTGCCTTAACTCCACCTGAACACACCTTTCTTTAAAGGTCATCCATTGTTCACTTACAGTTTTACACTTTCTACCAACCTTCATGTTAAATTTATCTAGTCAGGTCCATTCTTACCACAGTGAACTATCATTACTCTGGATTTTTCCTTATCCTTCTCTATAGTATCATTAGATTCAGGTTAGCTATGATTATTTACGCCTGCAAATTTTACCCTACCAACATCTGATTCAAATAGTCCACCATATGCTCATGGACAAGGTCAAGCAGTACCATCTTTCTCAGTGGACTAGAACCACATTGCAGTAGAAAATCACCCAAGGACCATCTAGGACTCTGCTCTTTAGACTATTATGATCCTAGTCTACCACAGATATTCTGAAATTCTTGAACCTCTAAATGCCTTGAACATTTGTTCCTCTACACCTTTTCACCACTTTCAATGTGACATAGCTTGGTTGCTGCATTTTCTCAACATAGCACAATACGGTTATGCACATACTTTCCCACAGTGACAAAATACAGATTTTGCACATAGCAGAACTCTGCACACCTTGTCCAACATAACAATATGAAATCTGCATATCCACCCCTAACATAACTCTGTACACCTTCTTCAACCTTACATAATATGGGATTTACTTACCTGTAACACAATATGGTCTTTATACTCACCATGACCTAGTATGGGCAGTGCCACCCACTCCTCCAAACATGACACAAATGAGCTCCGTGCATCACAACCCCCTGAAAAATATGATCCAATGCCCTCCACCCCCAAAGTGATCAAATATGGTCTCTGCATACTTCTCCCAATGTTACCCAACATGGGCTCTGTAAACCTTTCCCAGTGTAACCCAACATGGGCTCTGTATACCCTTCCCACTTTGACGCAATATGGTCTTTATAAACCGTTCCCTGTATATCCTTCCCAATGTGACCCAATATGGCTTTGCATCCGCCTCCCTTCCACAATTATGCAATATGACATTTCAGTAACTCAAAATACAATAGAATGATGTTAATTTCTTCCATAAAACCATTCTAAATTTAGCAGCTTTGAAATCAGCAATACAACAGGGCGTCCCTTTTCCAATCTGCAGGATAGTTCTTGTAACACTTAGATGAGAACTCATTGTTTCATACCATTATACATTGCCTTCTTTTATCAAGCCTGGCTTACCTTCACCATACTCTGTAGCCTGTATGTGAAGGTTTCATTCCACTCAGGATTATTGGTATTGGGTATGGTTTTTGTTCTGTAATCAACTGCAGATGCCGTAGGGAGGTGCAAAGAAACATAACAGTCTGCTGCACGTACTGGGAACAATCAAATTTGAAACAATCAAAAGCCATTTCAATGCATGTTCAGGCATGTTATTGCACAATAGAATAGGCAGACAGCCTTGGTCCCTGCTACTCCTGCATATTAAAATTAGTTCAGCACTATTAAAAAATATCAGGAGTCTTAACTTATTACTCAAATGTATCAAACAAAATCTTGTTTGATCCTTTTTAGGAGGACCTTGTCGCACTGAGAACACCACATGCCTTTTCATTTCTATAAATAGGTACAGAAAAGCATATTATTATGCTAGTATAACAATTGTTCTGATTATATTTCAAAACACAAGCACCACCTTAAACATTTATTGCTGGCCACACACACAGTGGCAGCAGTGTGTACCAACTACAAGATGGGCTCCTTTGAAAATAGAGAGAGAGAGAGGGCCAGAGATTGGGGGTGGGGGGTGGGGTGGGGAGAGAGAGGAGGAGTAAGAGAGAGAGAGACAAAGAAAGAAAGATAGATAACGACAGAGCAAGACAGAAAGAGAGAGAGAGAGAGAGAGAAACAGATGTTAATTAATTCCTATCCCATATTGTTTAGTATTACTGTGATGCAAAATATCTGTTAAACTCCTCTACCATTTCCTTATCCCTCATAACTGTCTCAAGTTCATTTTGTAAGAGTCCTATATTCACCTTGACCTGTCTCTTCTATCTGATATATTCAAAGAAGCTCTTATTGTCAGCTTTTATTTTCCTTGCTAGATTGCCTTAATAGTTTATTTTCTGTCTTTATTATCTTTTTATTCCTCTTTTGCTGGATTCTGAATTTATCTCAGACTTCTGAGCAATCACTGACTTTTTCCTCTTTATATGCTTTTGCTTTCAATTTAATAATTTCCTTAACTTCATTGGTTAGCCATGGCTGGCTTATGCTTCTCTCAATCTTTCCTCCTCTCTGGGATATATTTTTGCCATGCCACTGTTTAGGAGACTCTTTCTTAGAACTATCTCTACCTATGAACCAGTTGCCATAGTTACCCTTTTAAATTTGATTAACACAAGCAATATGAAGATCTAAGTCATCCATAATTACTGCTCTATCCTTTTTACATCCTCCTATTCTTATTTGTTGATTTACAGCCTCTCTCAGAGTGGCTAATGTTTGGGGGTCTGTACACTACATTTCCATCAATGTCTTCCTTTCCTTGCTGTTTTCGACCGCTGCCCAAGTGAACTCGACATCCTGTGAGCCTCGATCATCTCTCACAGCTGTGTTTATTTCATCAGCTATCCCTCCAGTCCTTCCAAAAAAATCAAATATCCCTCAATGTTAAGTTCCCAGTTTTTATCTCCTTAATGCCAATGAGATCATATTTATTTACTCCAATTTACACATTCACAGTTGATGTATCTTATTCCAAGTACTTCCTGCATTAGGACACAAAGCTTTTACGCTTGTTCTATTTTTGAATTTCCCACACTTATGATTTCTTGGTTCAATATGACATTCACGCATATTGACAGTCCCTTTTATATTGTGGTAACAATCAGCACATCACTGACCTGCAATCCCACTTTCTCCTCTACCTTTGATTTGATAGTTTTCCAGGTAAAAACAATGACTGCAGATGCTGGAAACCAAAGTTTAGATTAGAGTGGTGCTGGAAAAGCACAGCAGTTCAGGCAGCAAACGAGGAGGAGTAGTTTGATAGTTTTCCACGCAACTGAATCCATCTCCTACTATTTAGCTTAAAGCCCTAGTTATGTGATTTGCCAGGACTGTAGTCCCAGCAGGATTCAGGCAGAGCCTGTCCCATTGGAACAGCTCCCTTCTTCCTCAGTACTGGTGCCAATATCCCAAACTTTGAGCCCATTCCTTGCACACCAATCTTTGAGACACATTTTTATCCTCTTTAATGTTGTTGACTCTGCCGATTATCTCATAGCTCAGGTAGTAATCCAGGCATGACCACCTTTTTGAATATGCTTTTTAATTTAGTTGTCATATTCCCTTAATAGAACCTTTATCTTCTTTCTACTTATATTGTTGGTGCTTATATAAAGCATAACAACTGGATCTTTCCCCTCCCACTCTTAAGTCCTTCTGAAGCCCAGATGAGATAGGCACCAGGCTGGTAACAGTCTTCAGATCTCTTGATCTTGGCCACAGAAAACAGTACCTGTTTGTCTGATTATACTATCCCCAATTACAACTAGATGTCTCTTTACAAACCTCCACCCCTCCATGGCTTCTTGTACCACAGTGGTGTGGTCAGTTTGCTTATCCTCCCTGAAGCCCCCACTTTCATCCACACAGGGAGAAAGCATTTCAAACCTGTTAGACAAGCTCAGAGCTGAGGCTTCTTCGACACTACCTCTTGAATTCCTTTGACTACCTTGCTCGTAATCAAATCACACCCTTCCTGCCCCTGTTCACTGACTGAGTTCAAGGTCATTAATCTAAAGGTGTGAACACCTCCTCAAGCACTGAATCCAAGTAACTCTGCCTCTCTTTTATCTTTGAAAGTTGCCACCCAGGTAAATAGTGCGGTGAAGAAGGCATATGGCGTACTGGCTTTTATTGGTAGAGGAATTGAGTTCCGGAGTTCTGAGATCATGATGCAGTTGTATAAGACTCTGGTGCGGCCGCATCTGGAATATTGTGTGCAGTTTTTTCCACGTATGGAGTCAGCTATTACAAGGGGGCATAGCTTTAAATTAAGGGGGAGTAGGTATAGGACAGAAGTTAGGGGTAGGTTCTTTACTCAGCGAGTCGTGAGTTCATGGAATGCCCTGCCAGTAGCAGTGGTGGACTGTTCCCCATTATGGGCATTTAAGCGGGCATTGGATAGGCATATGGAGGATAGTGGGCTAGTGTAGGTTAGGTGGGCTTGGATCGGCGCAACATCGAGGGCCGAAGGGCCTGTACTGCGCTGTATTCTTCTATGTTCTATGTTCTCTCTGACGTGTCGCGATGTTCAAAGTTCAGACTCCAGCTAATTGCCAACTCCAGCTGAGCCAGAGTCCCTCAAACAACCAACACTTATGACAGATGTGGCTAACATGAACCACAATGGCATCCACCAGCTCCCATATCATGCAATTACAACAGATTGCCTGGCCCTCCATCGCTTTTTAGATTACTTTTAGATTAGATTAGATTACTTTACAGATTAGATTAGATTAGATTACTTTACAGTGTGGAAACACGCCCTTCGGCCCAACAAGTCCACACCGACCCGCCCAAGCGTAAACCACCCATACCCCTACATTTACCCCTTACCTAACACTACGGACAATTTAGCATGGCCAATTCACTTGACCTGCACATCTTTGGACTGTGGGAGGAAACCGGAGCACCCAGAGGAAACCCACGCAGACACGGGGAGAATGTGCAAACTCCACGCAGTCAGTCGCCTGAGGCGGGAATTTTATTATAGGTAATAGATTTTATTAATAGTTAATTTATTTCTTTTTAATTTCTTATGAGTTTTTAGTTTTTAATCTGAAAAATATTTCTCCTACTTGCCTTTAATGAGAAAGTACCTTATAATAACATAGTCAAATTAGTAGCTATTACCAACCAATAAACTTACAGTTTCCCTGTGCTGTCACCCTTTGTTTTCTGCTGGGCCTATTATGCTGGGCTTTAATTTATCCTGTTTAAAAGGCCTTAGAAACTATTAACCAAAAGAATAAAATACTTCTTCCCTGCATCACCAAATTTCTGAGCTGCTCCAAAATCCCAGAAGTATATACACTCAATGTGGCTGTGCCTCACTCCGGATGTGATCTCTCCTTATTGATCCTGTGAAGCTTACTGATGATGGTGACTTTCACAATCATTATTTGTTTCCCCACCAGGTGAAACAGTGATCTCTGCGGTTACCAGCATTGAGATCCTAACATTAGTCTCTGGCAAGGTGGAGGAAGCCTCAGAGGATGCACCAAGATGTCTTTGTGCAGCACATAGCAACAGCATGGATGTATACACCTTTTATGGGTATGTTTAAGGCAGATGAAAAGGACACTCATACTGGAATGAACATGTCACAGCTGCAACTTATAAGACCAGCTGAGAGACTGACAGAATATAGGCCTTTAACTTTGAAGAATTAAGAGAGCTAAAAGAGGTCATGAGATATCCTTGGCGAGCAGGGTTAAGGAAAACCCCAAAGCCTTTTATTCATACATAAGGAGCAAGAGGGTAACGAGGGAAAGGGTGGGCCCACTCAAGGACAAAGGAAGAAAGATATGCATGGAGTCAGAGAAAATGGGAGATTCTTAATGAGTACTTTGAATCTGTATTCACAGAGGAGAGGGACATGGCGAATGTTGAGGTTAGGGTTAGATCTTTGATTACTCTAAGTCAAGTCGGCATAAGGAGGGTGGAAATGTTGGGCCTTCTAAAAGGCATTAAGCTGGACAAATTCCCAGGTCCAGATGGAATCTATTCCAGGTTACTGAGGGAAGTGAGAGAGGAAATAGCTAAAGCTTTAACAGATATCTTTACAGCATCCTTGAACACGGGGGAAGTCCCAGAGGACTGGAGAATTGCTAACGTTGTCCCCTGTTTAAGAAGGGTAGCAGGGATAATCTAGGTAATTACAGACCTGTGAGCCTGACGTCAGGAGGAGGGAAGTTGTTGAAGAAGATACTGACGGATAGGATACATATCCATTTGGAAGAAAATGGGCTTATCAGTGATAGCAGCACGTTTTTGTGCAGGGAAGGTGGTGTCTTATAGACCTAATAAAATTCTTTAAGAGGTGACAAAGTTGATTGTTGAGGGAAGGGCTGCATATGTCATATACATGGACTTTAGTAAGGCATTTGATAAGATTCCCCATGGTAGGCTGATGGAGAAGGTGAAGTCGCATGGGGTCCAGGGTGTTCTAGCTGGATGGATAGAGAACTGATTGGGCAACAGGAGACAGTAGTAGTGGAAGGGTGCTTCTCAAAATGGAGATCTGTGACCAGTGGATGGCAGAGAGTCCCTGGAGTCTCATTGCAAAAATATATGGTGGGATTCATTATATAGTGACATTATTGCGCTCAGTTCTTTTTAGTATTGGGACCACTGTTGTTTGTGATATACATAAGTAATTTGGAGGAAGGTGTAGGTTGCCTCATTAATAAGTTTGCAGATGACACTAAGATTGGTGGAGTAACAGATAGTGAAGGGGACTGTCAGAGAATACAGCAGAATATAGATAGATTGGCGAGTTGGGCAGAGAAATGGCAGATGGAGTTCAATCCGGACAAATGCGAAATGATGCATTTTGGAAGATCCAATTTAAGAGAGAACTATACAGTAAATGGAAAAGTCCTGGGGAAAATTGATGTACAGAGAGATGTACATGAGAGAAAATTGATGTACAAGACGACATATGACATGCTTTCCTTCATCAAACGGGGTATTAAGTACAATAGTTGGCAGGTCGTGTTACAATTGTATAAGACTTTGGTTCGGCACTTTCGGAATTCTGCATACAGTTCTGGTCGTCATGTTACCAAAAGGATGTGGATGCTTCGGAGACGGTGCAGAGGAGGTTCACTAGGGCTGGTATGGACGGTGCTAGCTATGAGGAGAAGTTGAGTAGATTCGGATTATTTTCATTGAAACGACGAAGGTCAAGTGGGGATCTGATTGAGGCCTACAAAATCATGGAAAGTTTAGACAGGGTGGATAGCAAGAAACCTTTTCCCAGGAAAAGG
The DNA here is from genome assembly GCF_004010195.1 of Chiloscyllium plagiosum. Classification (NCBI taxonomy): domain Eukaryota; kingdom Metazoa; phylum Chordata; class Chondrichthyes; order Orectolobiformes; family Hemiscylliidae; genus Chiloscyllium; species Chiloscyllium plagiosum. Next base: position 86,535,841 of record NC_057719.1, on the reverse strand, counting down.
GGCAGCAGCCTGTCTCCAGCACACCAAAGGGGAGCACGACACTAGAGCATCCATTAAAGAATTGAGAAAACACATTATATACAAATGGGTTCATAAGGTCTTTTTGTGTGACTGGAAAGTGATTACTTCTATTATGGACTAATGACAGGGCGGTATGCATTGCTGCTCTGACTCCATTTGTGTTTCATCCGAATGGTATCCAGGTTAAGGATTTTCAGCAACTGAATGCTATAAACAGATTTGGTGTTTCAGTGGGTCCCTGTGAATTTGATACCTCACCATTACCACATGCGCAGGCTTCCCTGGTACTGAGAAGTGGGAAATACTAAAAAGAACTGAGCGCAATAATGTCACTATATAATGAATCCCACCATATATTTTTGCAATGAGACTCCAGGGACTCTCTGCCATCCAATGAGTTTTGTACGCTTGGTTGAGGTAATCAGAATGATATTGAGGTATTTAATGCTGAATTGTTGGAGCACAGTACAGGAAATTGTACCAGTGAGGAGGAAGAGATAGGGCACTGCGAGGAAACAAGTCTTTTTCTAAATTTTTCAAGACTCCTCTTGGCCATTTATTCAGAACTTTTTAAATGAAAAGGAAACTATGGGACCTACTTCTGTACAAAAGCTATGTTTGTACATACCAGATTAAGATGATGAAAATCAGAAACCGTATCTCTACAAAATAAAAATACACAACTGGTATATCTCCAAGTAATACCTGCACATACATTTAGAGATTCACTGCATGCAAGAATCAGGGATTATTCATGTTAGTCTCCTTTGCTGTATATTGTGACTGGTTTTGTCAAGTAAAGGAGGTGAGAAAAGAATTTTCTGTGCAAACAAGAACAGGCCAATCTAGTTTTAAATACTATGAAAATAGTCAAGCATTCAAAATCTGACAGTATCCCAAGGAACAGTATACAAAATATTGATCTTATGGTCTCAGGTTATACAAACGTTTGAAGCATGGTGAACTGCTATAGGTTAAAGTAGCTACAGGTAAAATAGGTATCAACTGCTAGTACACAATTATTTCTACTGTTGTTCCAATTACAGGCACAACCTCTGAAAGTATCAGCAGATTCACAAATACACAAATAGATAAATAGGTAACTACTTACAGAAATCTCCTCCAACAATATTTTTTGCTCGTAGAATTTTCACAGATAAGTCATAGTAAGGATGACTCTCTTTCTGAAAAGGAAAGCAGCATTATTACCTAAAATCATGCAGTGAAAGTTGATGCCAATTAAAGGTACCAAAAAGTTAACTTTACTTGTCTCTCCACAGATGCTGCCAGGCATGTTGTTTTCTCTGGCACTTTCTGTTTTTTATCCTTCTATTTGAAATAGTGAATAAATAATTCAGTAAGATCCAGATCTATTTTTATTCTTGCAAGGGAATGTGTGCATTGATGGTCATTTATTGCCCATATCCAAGTGTGCTCGAGAAGGTGATGGTGAGTTGCTTTCTGGAACAAGTAAAATCTATGTGGTGCAAGAAATGCACAGTGTTATTAGGTACTGAGTCCCAGGATATTGACCCAGAAAGAATGAAGGAACACAATATACGCCATAGTTTATTGGTTGGAGGGGTCGCAGGGATTATTTGTGTTAGTTTCCTTTGCTGTTTATTGCAGCTGGATTTATTAAGAAAGGAGGTGGGAAAGGAATTCTCTGTGCAAACGAGAACAGGCCATTCTAGTTTTAGATAATATGAAAGTTGTCAAGCATTTGAAGTCTGACAGTATCCCAAAGAACAGTATTATGATCTTTTGGTCTCAGGTCGTACATATTGAAGAACGATTAACTACTATAGGCTAATCTAGCTGCAGGTAAATTAGGTATCAACTGCCACTACAGAACTATCCAGGAGAACAAGAACAATTAAATAAACAAATGTAATTAGGTTATACACCAGCCATTATGGGAAGCAGTGAGTCAGCAGTGCTGGGAGGTAGCGGTTGTAGGTTTAGAAAGTGCTGTCCAAGGAACCTTTCTGAAGGTGCTATATGAGATGCCAAACAAGTAGGCTACAAGGTTCTGGATGACGTCAAGCTTCTGCAAGGTGCTGGAGCAAACCTCATCAAGTCAAATGTAATTCCATCACACATCTCACTTGTGCCTTGCAAATGGTGGATAGGCTTCTAGGGCTACATCAGCTCAGCTCCAGAACATTTCTGCAGGAGTTTCTCTGGATAGTGTTCTACGCCGAACCATCTTCAGCTGCTTCAAAGACCTGCCCTCCAATAGGTCAGATATAGGTATGTTTGTTGATGATTTCAGAACATTCAGCCACATTCATGTAATGAAGCAGTCCAGCAAGACCTGAATAATATCCAGGCTTCAGCTAATAGGTGGCAAGTAACATTTGCACCACAGAATTTTGAAGAGCTCATTTGAACAGTTGTTGTTGGCATAATGGGCTGAATGGCATTCTTCTGAGCTATAACAATTCTATGATTCTGTGAAGTGCCAGGCAAAGACCACTTCCAACAATAGAGAATCCAGTCATCAGTCCTTGACATTCAATGACATTATTACTGTTGAATCCCCACACATAATGACTAGAAAGGGACTTGGGTCAGTCATATCAACACTGTAACCAGAAGGGCAGACCATCTTTTTGTGGACTGGACATACTGGATTATTATGATGCCATTCTTATAACTGTACTGGAATAGCTTGGCTAATGGCAGCACGAGTCAACCACGTGACATCCAACAATATACAGGTCTCAGACAGTCTTCTTACCAGGTAGCATGGCATGCTGTATTAAACACAAAAAGCTCCAACCTTACAAAGTCTAAAGTAAGATTATTTCTAACACATGGGAACCAAAAGGCAAGAGAAGATGTAATATGGTGACAAAAAACATCTTTGAGTAAACAAAATAACATTTTAAATTAACTTAATGCTAATTGGGATAAATTGACCTAAATAAGTACTACAGATGTAGAAACTAAAAAGCTGAGTGCACTATGTGAAAACAACTGAATGTTGACTGGCTCAACAATGAAAGCACCACTCACAATGAATTTGGAAGCTAGTGTTGTCATAAAGACATCTTAAGAAGTTTAAACAGAATTGATAGTCTAGATTTTGAAAAGGCATAAGCAATAAAGAGAGGGTGAACAAATCTTTCTGTGGACAGGAGACAAACAATTACATTTAAGCTCACCAGCACAGGCTGTAGACACTGCCACAACATGTGAAGCCAGGAGCAGACAGATAAAAATGCTGACTATGCAAATATCTAGCCTTCAATTAACACATGATAAAGGCAGCAGAGCTGATGCAGTGAAACAGTGCCAAAGGAATATACCGAAAAAGAGAGAGAAAGATGTGCTGAAGCTGTGAATGACTACATAAATTCACAGCCAGAACATAGAATTGTACAGCACAGGAACAGGCCCTTCAGTCCACGATGAGAACATAATGCCAAATTAAACTAATACTTTCTGCCTGCCATTGGTCCATATCCCTCCATTCCTTGCCTATGTGCTTATCTAAAAGTCCCTTAAATGCCTCTATTGTACCTGCCTCCTCCACCACCACCCCAGTGTGTTCCATACTCTTATTACTGTGTAAACATCTTGCCTCTCACATTTTCTTTAAACTTAACCCCCTCTCACCTTAAATGCATGCCCCTAGTTTTACACATTTCAACTCTGGGAAAAAGATTCTGATCCTCAAATCTATCTACCTATGCATCTCATAATTTTATAGACCTCTATTGAGTCTCCCCTCAGCATCCGTTGCTCCAGAGAAAACAACCCAAGTTTTTCTAGCTCCTTATAGCTCATACTCTCTAATCCGGGCAGCATCCTGGTACAAAGTTAAAAATCACACAACACCAGGTTATAGTCCAACAGGTTTAATTGGAAGCACTAGCTTTCGGAGCGCCGCTCCTTCATAAGGTGGTGAAGGAATGGCGCTCCATAAGCTAGTGCTTCCAATTAAATCTGTTGGACTATAACCTGATGCTGTGAGATTTTTAATATTGTACACCCCAGTCCAACACCGACATCTACAAAGCAGCCTGTAAACCTCTTCTGCACCCTCTCCAAAGCCTCCACATCCTTCCTGTTATGTGGCAAACAGAATTAAATGCAGTACTCCAACTATGGCCTAACCAAAGTCTTGTGAAGCTGCAACATGACATCCTGACTCTTGTACTCAATTCTCGACCAATAACAGCAAGCATGCCATACACCATCTTTACCACCCTATCTACTTGTGTGGCCACTTTCAGGGAGGTATGGACTTCTGTACATCAATGTTTTCAGAGTCCTACCATTATTTTTCCTTAATTTTTGATCTCCAAAAGTGCAGCACCTCACACTTACCTGGATTAAAATCCATTTGACATTTCTCTGCCCATATCTGTAATTGATCTACATCCTGCCACACTACACTACCCACAACTTCTTTGCATCATCTGCAAACTTACTTAACGCACCCATTTACATTTTCATCTAAGTCATTTACATATATCATAAACAGCAGAGATCCCAGTACAGATCCCTTTGGAACACCACTAGTCACAGACCTCCAGTCTGAAAAACACTCTTCCATCTCTACCTTCTGTCTATGGGCATGCCAATTCTGAATCCTCGCAGCCAAGTCATCATGAATCCTATGCATCTTAATTTTCTGGATGAGCCTACAATGAGGGACCTTGTTGAAAAGCCTTACTAAAATCCATGCAGACAACATCCACCGCTCAACCCTCACTGATCACTTTTGTCACATCCTTAAAAAATTCAATTAGGTTAGTAAGACATGACCGGTGCTGTACAAAGCCATGCTGACTGCCCCTAATTAGGCTTTGCTGTTCCAAATGTGCAAAACAGAGCTTATCCCTAATAATTCTCTCCAAAAGCTACGTCTGGGACCACAAAACGAACAGTAGAAAGAGCCAGAGATCAGAAGATTTTGTGGCTATGAAATCAGCAGGAGATAGGGTGAGAGAGTGAGCCAATTGTAGCATTAGCTAACTTCCAAAGGAATCCCACCAGAATTTGATAAGGCTGATTGATAAAAGGCAGCACAAAACAGACAGCTGATTGATTAGTAATGAGCAAGTTGTTTTCCTCGATTTTAAAGCTGCATTAAGGAAAACCTTCTTTCAAGAGAGATGATTTAATAGAGAATGGTGCACAGGCACTTATAGGGAAGAAAAAATTCAGAAGTTCCGAAGAGTCTTGCTGGGCTTAATCTTAACTCTGCCAGTGCTGTTAGTGAGGATTTAAATGGCTTGGCAAGGGATGGGATTCACAGAGTGGAGATTCAGTAGAGAACGATACACAGGCAATCATAGAGAAAAATAAACAAGTCATTTGCAAGGCAGAGAATATACAGTCAGATTATAACATAAGAGAGCATGGAGAGTCTGGATAGCATTTACGCTAATGCAAGGAGTTTTGTGAGTAAGGCAGATGAATTGAGGGTATTGATTAGCACGTGGTAACGTGAGGTCATTGCTATCATGGAAACATGGCTGAGGGAGGGACAGGATGGGTGTAGAAACTTCAATCAAGAAAGGGACAGGTGTAAGAGAGATAGTGTCGCAATCTTGATTAAAGAGTCAATCACTCCAAAAAGGAAGGATGATATCTTAGAAGGTTCCTCAAATTCGACCATATGGATAGAACTTAAAAACAAAAAGAGTGTAATCACATTGCTGGGAGTCTACAATAGATCCTCAAACATACAGACAGTGAGAGATACAGGGACAGATACGTAGGCAAATCTCAGAGAAATATAAAATTTAAAGGGTAATATTAGGGAATTTTAACTCCCCAAGATTAACTGGGATAGACAAAATGTTAAAGGCTCAGAGGGGGCACACTTCTTAAGATGGGCTCAGGAGATTTTTAATCTAGTTTAAAGAAAGTTCTAATTTTAGGGAACAAAGGCAGGTAAGTGGTAGAAGTGTCAGTGGAGGAACATTTCAATGATAGTGACCATAATGCAAAAAGACTTAAGAGAGTTATGAAAAAGGACAAAGATGAATTGGAGGTAAAGGCTCTGAACTGGGGAAAGACCAGTTTTAATATAATAAAAGAGGATCTGGCCCAAGTTGTCTGGGAGCAACTATGTATAGAAAAATCATTCAAACCTTTGTCTAGTCTTGTATCATCACCAACAACAGCAGTGATGTTTAGAACCACAGTGAACTGATCAGGTTGTCTGGACTGCATTTTCCATGGATCACTAATCATACTTGACTGGATCGAGTGTGAAATATACTCAGGAGGATTAGCTCTCAGCAATTTCCTGTTGTTCATGATGTGGTTAAGGTATGTTTGAAATGAATCTTAATAAAAGAGGACAACTTTACTACAGTCAGGAGGGAGTCAGGACTTGTCAGCCTGACTCAGGTCAATAATCAATACTGGAAGGATAAACAATGTTGAAGATTATGAGGGTTCCAGCCAAACTGTAGTGATCTTAGTCTGGAGGGATTGTCAGTCATAGAGGGGGGTCAGGAACATTTAAGCTAGCTTGTGGACTAAGAGTTCTCACTGAAAGGAACAACCATATGGAGAATTAAAAGTTAAGAACCAAATCTGAGAGGTATGGCAACTGAGGGGATAAGTTAACTTAAAGGGTAACAACTACATCCTGACTGAATTAAGTAAAGTTTGGGCAGAAATAGGATGTTTTACCTATTTCTTTTCAATAAAACTTTCTACCTAAAAAGTCATGCTGACAATGTGTTTTGGGTGGGATGCAAAGTTAAATCTCGGAAGGATTTAAATTTGACAAACCAATCAAGATGTTAGGAGAAAGTGAGGACTGCAGATGCTGGAGAGTCAGAGCCAAAAGGTGTGGTGCTGGAAAAGCACAGCAGGTCAGACATCATCTGAGGAGGAGAGTCAACATTTTGGGCATGTTGTTGCATCATTAAATCAGCTTAGATGGTTTGTATCAGGCCATTAAAAGATTTATTTTGTGGCTGAGCTAAGCCATGTGATTATTGAGGATGTGGATGCTAGCAGAGACTCCTCCGCAAATGATTCTTTGATTAAAGACTTGTTTAATTCTTTTTTAACTATTATCATAACTAAGATGTGGCAGGACAGCAGAGCTTTCATGTAGTTTGTTGCGGAATTGACTGAAGCTTGACTATTCTTTGCAACAGCTTTTCCAATTTTGGACTAGCCCCTAGATATTAGTAGGAGACAAAAAAAAAACTGCAGATACTGGGATCCAAGGTAGATAAGCAGGAGGCTGGAAGAACACAGCAAGCCAGGCAGCATCAGGTGGTGAAGTAGTCGTCATTTCAGGTGTAACCCTTCTTTACAACTTTGCAGGGTTGACAGGGCTGAGTTTGTCATTGCTTGTTTCTGTCCCTTTTTCGATGCTAGATGGTTTGTTTGTTTCATTCCTTCCTTAGACTTTGGAGCAGTTGATTCAGTAATGACTTGCTGGACCATTTCAGAAGGCAATTAAGAGTCAACCATATTGCTGTTGGGCTGAAGTTACATGTAGGCTAGAACAGGCCACTAAGCATGAAGGAAAGGACATTACTACACCATATTTGTTTCTGTTTTTAACAACAAATCGACAATATCACAGTCATTATCAGATTTAATTCCAGATTTCTTTCACTGAATTCAAATTCCACTATCTGCTGTGCTGGAATTGACACTGAGGTCCCCAGAACATTATCTGGACCTCTGGATTTATGACTGTGGAATACCATTAAGCCACTGTCTCCTGTATACAGACAATTTAAGGAATTCACTGAACAATATAGGTTTAGTGCAGGTAGAAGATGGTCAGTGCTTCAATGCGCATTTCAAATTCTTGCCTGAATTATTGAAAGGGCAATTATACATGTACATGAAAAGGTGGAACCCAGCAAAACTATGCTGAAGCTGTGGCTACAAGATCAATGATACTTGAGACAGAAGCTGATATGCAAATAAGATGAAAGAGAGTCCATATTCAATGTGCTTGAGCTGGAAAATCAGACACAATCAACAACAGCAGAAACATAATTATAAATGGCTCTCGAAACACCAGATCAACATTGCCTCTACAGCACTCCAACTCACCAATAAGAAAATTGTAAGTCAAATCTACAAGTTGGATGCATAATATTCTTATCACCTAAGCAATACAATGAACCATATTTAAAAAAAATGTAATGAAAGACTAAAAAAACTCAGTTATTACTAAAAAAAAGTGTTGATTAGTAATCCTCCATAGTTTAGAAAATGTAATGAATGCATAATTATTAGATTAGATTACTTAAAGTGTGGAAACAGGCCCTTCGGCCCAACAAGTCCACAAGGACCCTCCAAAGAGTAACCCACCCAGACCCATTCCCCTACATTTACCCCTTCACCTAACACTACGGGTAATTTAGCATGGCCAATTCACCTAACCTGCACACTTTTGGACTGTGGAAGGAAACTGGAGCACCCGGAGGAAACCTACGCAGACAGGGGGAGAATGTGCAAACTCCACACAGGCAGTTGCCTGAGGCGGGAATTGAACCCGGGTCTCTGGCGCTGTGAGGCAGCAGTGCTAACCACTGTGCCACCGTGCCGTCCACAATTATAACAATAGAGGCATTACATTTTTAACAAAGTGGAATGTAATATATTGTTTTATTGTCTCTATCAAATGGAGAACTAGTTACCCTTCACCCATCATTATTTGTATGTATTCCAAGGGGCCACATTCACAGCTGGACTGGAGAGTTCTGTTGCGCAATATGTACACTGGTCTAACGCAGTCTTCTTTCCAGATGCCACGTATTGTTCACAAAGAACTCTAACCTTTCAAAGTTTAAAACGTGATTATTTCTAACATAGGGAACTAAAAGACAACAAAATATAGTGTATGCAGTTGAGTAAAGTTCAAAGTTACAGTACCTTAAAAGACACTGGCGTAGCTTTTCTTGGTATATCTTCTGATTTAAACAGAACACTAACCACACACGGGAGAATTCGTGTTGACACTCTCATGAACATGGTGAAATTTGGAAGTGTTGTTCTGCTTGTTCCACTTAACCTGAGTTTTTAATTGTCGTCCATTTGTCCCTCTTGTCAGCTGAGCACAATATAACCATTCAAGTCCACTTTTTATCTGCAAGTGGAGGGGCTAAACTGTTGAACAATTGTAGCATAGTAAAGAATTATGCAGTAAGAAGTCATTAATGCAAATGACCACTTTGCTATTTAACTAGTTTTTCTACAGCTAAACGAAAATCCCATTATTCTCGAGTTTGCATTCATATTACATCACATATCTTGTGGTAGAACTATGAAACAACTGCATAGGTGTTTTGAAAAGGAAATTTTGGTCACTTCCCATTTAATGAGACAAGACATTAAAAAAAAATTAAGGAATCTTGTTTGGGTACTATTTCATGTATACTAGCTTGTATCAAACTAAACAGAATACACTCTCAGTGAAGTTACCTTTTGTGTGGATCACATTGAGGAATAGGAAAAATTTTAAATTTGCTGCAAACTATTCTCTTGGCATGTGAAGCATAATATGAATCTAGTCAGAATTTATTTCACACCAATAATCTATTCTAACTTTCACTGTTGGATTGGAGTGTTATTTGGATTTTTTTATATTAATCTCACCAAAGGAGACACTAATTTTGTACATTTGAGCCCACATGCACTAGGAATCATCTTCAGAATGCCCAAGCATTTGTCAGCATACTATTATCTCATCTCATGTAATGAAAAATATCTCCAGAATACTGGATCACTCATAAAAGCATTTGTGCTAACAAGTTTGAGACCTACAGTGTGGATTTGAATATGATATGGCACTGTGAAAGATAAAGGGGAATATTTATTTTAACTGGATTACCATGACTGTATGACTGTATGACTCTACCATGGTAGAGTTTGGTCATGGTAATCCATTCAAAGCAACACAACGTCACGATTAAGCTGATTGAGTATTTGCCCGCTGCACAAAACATAATGGGCTGAGTGGCCTTCTTCCATGCAGTAAGCCTTCACAATTCTTTAATTTAAAACAAATTAGATCCTTGGCAGCTTGATTCTGACAGGCAGTTTCCCCTTGTGGGAGTGTTGGACCAGAGGACATAATCTCAGAATAAGGGATTGCACATTTAAAACAGAGATGAGGAGGCATGCCTCACGAGGGTAATCAATTTGCAGAGTTCTTCACCACAAAGCAATGTAGAGGCTGGGTTGTTATGTATATCCAAAGTTGAGTTTGACAGCTTTTAATCAAAAGGAATGATTGAGAGGAATGATTGAGCCATGATCTCACTGATTAATGGACTAGACTCGCTGGGCCAAATAGTCTACTTCTACTCCCATGTCTTATGGTCTAACTCACCTTTAGTTGCAGGAAAGTTTGTGAAAGGGGTGTTTGCCATTATAAAGGTTTTATGCATTTCTGTGAAAGTGTTTGAGACAGCTCACTCAAGTGGAAAGTCTTGTTCAATGAAATCCCAGCAGTGACCTGAGAAACAGCTGAAGCAATTACGAAACGATCATGCGGACAGTGGACAATTAAAAGACATGTTGATTTATGCATAAAGCACATATGGTAAAGCTATATTAGAGTCATACAGTCATAGAGATGTATAGCATGGAAACAAACCCTTCGGTCGAACTCATCCATGACAACCAGATATCCCAACCCAACCTAGTCCCACCTGCCAGCACCTGGCCCATATCCCTCCAAACCCTTCCTATTCATCTACCCATCCAAATGCCTCTTAAATGGTGCAACTGTACCAGCCTTCGGCAGCTCATTCCATACATGTACTACTGTCTACGTGAAAAGGTTGCTCCTCAGGTTTCTTTTATATCTTTTGCCTCTCACCCTAAACCTATGCCCTCTCATTCTGGACTCGCCCACCCCAGGGAAAAGACTTTGCCTATTTACTCTATCCATGCCCCTCATAATTTTGTAAATCTCTATAAGGTCATCCCTCAGCCTCTGACGCTCCAGGGTAAACAACCCCAGTCTGTTCAGCCTCTAACTGTGTTAACACTTAAGTCATAACCTGACCTTTGGGTGGAGCCTTTGCTAGTCTCGACACTCAATAATTTAACTGATCAGGGCAGATGATGATGGAACCTCCGAAGCAACATTTCACATGGGGTAACTTAATATCTAGATTAATTTAATAATTTAATTAATAACTTAATTCTATACCACATTGGATCTTCCTTATCCATTTTAACAGAAAAATAACTGCAGCTGCAGGGGACAAATTACTTTACAATTAATAAATGTTGTTTAAATAAAAAGTGAAATTCAGTTTTGACTGTCCTCTAAAATTAATGAATTTTAATTTGATTTAAAATAGACTGAGGAAGCAGAAGTGTAGTGAATCCAATGCAAGTATAAAAGCAATTACAATGTTACCAAAAAGCATTCAATTTATCAAATATAAAAGCTGCTGTCTTTTTTTGGAGAGATTAGTAGCAAGCATTTTGCATATTATAAATTATTCCCATTGTATAATACTGCATAGGGGGCTTTGGAGAGGGTGACAAAAGAGGTTTACCAAGATATTGCCTGGATTGGAGTGCAATATATGGAGACGTTGGACAAGCGTGGATTGTTTTCTTTACAGCTTTGGAGGCTGAGGGGTGACCTGATTGAAGTATATAAAACTATAAAAGGCATGGATAAGTTTGACTGTTGGGAATCTTTTTTCCCAGGGCGGAAACGTAAAATACTAGGGAGCAAAGGTTTAAGGTGAGAATGGGAAAGTTTTAAAGGTGGTGTGTGGAAAGATTTTATTTCCCCCACATACAAGAGGAGGTAGGTGCCTGAAATGTGCTGCTGAGGTGATATCGATATTTAAGAGGCATTTAGACAGACACATATACAGCCAATGAGTAGAGGAATACAGACCATTTTCAGGCAGATGGGATTAGTTCAGAACAGACAGCACGAGCGAAAGGCTTGTACCTGTACTGCACTATTCTTGTGTTGTGATACTTTTGTCCTTTCAATTGTCAGATAGCTTACCAGCTCAATGGGAATGACAGTACCTACAATACAAATTCAGTTTTTATTTTAAAAAAAATGAATACACTCAATAAGTTGCACAGTGTTAGGCAGTAAGTGGTGGATCAGATATGGTGCAGATTTGATCCTCTTCACATGCCAAGTTCATATTTCAATTGTGGGAGCTACTGAGTCTCCAGATCTAGTCTCGGTGCATCTAATTAGAAAGAAAAATCTCTTGGATGTCATATGGATTCAAGGCAGATGGTAAAGTTCAAAGGAAATACAAATAGAGTCATAGAGATGGAAAGCACAGAAACAGATCCTTCAGTCCAACTCGTCCATGCAAACCAGATATCCCAACCTAATGTAGTCCCACCCAGCCCATATCCCTCCAAACCCTTCCTATTCATATACCCATCCACATGCCTTTTAAATGTTGCAATCATACCAGCCTCCACCACTTCCTCTGGCAGCTCATTCCATACATTTTTAGATTAGATTAGATTACATTACATTACAGTGTGGAAACAGGCCCTTCGGCCCAACAAGTCCACACGTACCACCCTCTGCGTGAAAACGTTTACCCCTTAGGTCTCTTTTATATTTTTTTTTCCCTCTCACCCTAAACCTATGCCCTCTAGTTCTGGACTTCCCGAACCAAGTGAAAAGACTTTGTCTATTTATCCTATCCATGCCCCTCACATGATTTTATAAACCTCTATAAGGTCACCCCTCAGCCTCTGACGCTCCAGGGAAAACAGCCCCAGCCTATTCAACCTCTCCCAATAGCTCAAATCCTCCAACCCTGGCAAATCCTTGTAAATCTTTTCTGAATCCTTTCAAGTTTCACAACATCCTTCCAATAGGAAGGGGACCAGAATTGCATGCAATATTCCAAAAGTGGCCTAACCAATTTCCTGTACAGTTGCAAAATGACCTCTCAACTCCTGTACTCAATACTCTGACCAATAAAGGAAAGCATACCAAACACCTTCTTCACTATCCTATCTACCTGCGACTCCACTTTCAAGGAGCTATGAACCTGCACTCCAAGGTCTCTCTGTTCAGTAACACTCCCTAGGACCTTACCATTAAGTGTATAAGTCCTGCTAAGATTTGCTTTCAAAAAATGCAGCACCTCACAAATCTTTTACTTGATAGCAGTTATATTCAAAATAGCGTTGGAGGTTTATGTCTACTAACTACTGACCCAGCGTCCTGGCTGACTGTTTAAGAGTACTCTAATGAACTGGTCAACTTAAAAAACCTGGTCTGAAATGTAACAAGTCTTAAAATGAAACTTACAAAATTAAGTTAAAATGTTATTCCTGAAGCTGATAATGCACCCTGTCTCCTGCAGTAAATACTGACTTGACCTTCCACAGCTAAACATTGAGAATGATGTATCCCCACTAGGAAGCTGAACACAAATCTCCTGAGAAAAAAGGGATATGAATCATTATACAATAAGGAGCTTCCTCAATAATGAAGATTTTATCTCTGGATGGTCTCAAACCACAAACTGTTTGATTAATAGCTGAACACTCCAACCAACTGCACCAGAGATTGACAATAAATGTGTCCGGTTCAAGGATTACGTTCAGAGCTATTCAGACACACTATGAGCATGGGTTCTTAGTCTTTAACCAAACAATGCCTGCCACTAACAAAACATCCACACACTTGATATTACTCAATCACTCGGAGAATGTAGAGGTGATCATTTAGTCAACAAAGGCTTGGGTAATCAGTCATTTAGCACTGAACAATTCACCAGAACAATGGAAAACAGTGAGGAAATACAAAACTACTGAAGCACAACAAGGAGTGGTGGCCTTAGAACAAGATGAAATGAGCAGACAGTCACAGGAAAAGTAATCAAGCAAAACAAAGTCAGAGACCTAATAACATGAAAGTCTTTGAAACATGTAAATACACTACCTCATAAACCAGACTTTAATGGAACCATACGGCAAAACTCAATTTCAAAGAAGTGATTTGTTTTCTATAAAAACAAAAAATGCTGAAAATACTCAAAATCTTGCAGCATCTGTGGTGGGAGATACAGATGTCATGCTTACCACTTGTGAACCTCAGCTGACTTTCTGACAAAGGTCACAACCTTAGACATTAACTCTGTTTCTTTTCACACAGGTGTTGCCATACTGGATGAGTCTTTCCAGCAATTTCCATTTTTATTCCAGAATTCCAGTAATTGCAATATATTTTGCATGTCTGATTACACTGCAATACAAGTCACATGACCTTGAATTCTGTAACAGCTCATTTCAAAATCATCGCAAATGGTTATGTCACTCCATCAATACTTTTGCATGCAAATTTAATATCCCAGCAAGTAACAAGCAAGACAATATCCATAGTCAGAAAATTGAAGCCCTAAAGCTGATTCACATTTTTTATTTGTATTCTATCACAAGAGTGCCACATGCTAGGTCAGCAATGTTACAAACCCCTAATTGTCACTGAGAAAGTGGTGTTGAGCTATCTCTTGAGCCTCTGCAGTCCACGTGATATAGGCACATCCATAATACCGTTAGAGAGGGAGGTTCGGGACTTTAATCCACCTTTACTCAAGGAGCAGCAACATAGTTCCAACTTGCAGGAGGCAATCTTCTTTATGCAACTGCCGTCCCTGAATAAAAGGCCTAGAAAAATTCTGCAAGCCTGGCATCATCTGTGGATACAGAAACTGAGTTGACCTTTTGAGAGTGCAATTCAGCTTTTCTTCAGAAAATTTCCAGCATCTGCTTTTATAACTACTGCCCTGATTTGAAGTTAAAGGTGACTTGGTGAATTGCTGCAGTGTGTTGGTGGCTGATGGAGTGAATATTAATCAATTAGGCTTCTTTGCTCTAGCTGATGGATTTGGAACTGCAGTTATTCATACAAGCAGGGAGTATTCCAGGCTTGTGCTGTGTGAACAGGCTTTGGGGAAACAAGAGGTGACACAGAATTCACAGCCTCTGACCTGAACTTAGAGCTATAGAATTTGTGTGGTCAGCCCATTCAGCTTCTAATCAATGACAATTCACAAGATGTTACTTGGTGGTAGATTCAGCAATGGTAAAGCTGTTCAATATGAGGGATGACAGTTACATTTGCTCTTGTTGGAGACGGTCATTGCTGCACTTGTGACACAAATGTCACTTGTCACATATCAGCCCAAACTGGATATTGTACAAGACTTACTGCATGTGGATGCAGGCAGCTTCGGTATTTGAGAAGTTAAAAATGATACTGATCACTGTGTCATCATTACTGTTATTCCCACTTAGAGTCACACAGCATGGAAACAGACCCTTTGGTTATGGACCAGGCCAGACTCCTTCAAAATAGTTCAAGAAAGTAGCCTAGATCCTAACTTTGTTTTAAGCAGGTGTAAGGCGGATACTCCAGGAGGGATGCAGTTGGTCAAACCACTTAGTTTTAAACAAAACAGAGTTTATTTACAAGATTATGGAATGAAACACAAACAAAAGAGATCAGAATACAAAATAACTTAACCTATCTGAAAACCCAACAAATTATACCAACTTAATGATGCTGTTTCCAATACTTACAAGAGTCCACATAAACACCACTTAGCACAAAATGTAAAGTTAACAGAGTCTTGCAGGAGAGAGAGATGGCAGCATGGATAACCCTCTTCCATGTAGCTATTTTTTGGATAAGTAGCCTCAAAACTGCCTGACTGCTTTCAGTGAATAGCCAGACTGCAAAAACCAAATCAAACCAGAGAAAGGCTGAGCTGGGAGAACTGGCCAAGTTTACAAGTGTGTTTTTTTAAAAAAATTAAAAGCCTTTTCCTTGACACAGTATCTGTTAGCTATAATCAAATTGGTCCTAAAATCCATCTAAAACCAAACCTGAAAAAAACCCACCAAGGACAACATAACCTTATTAAAGGAGCATTAGCATAGTCACCAGTCCGTGCTGAACATAATCCCAAATTAAACATAGCCTCACCTGCCTGCTCCTGGTCCATACCCCTCCAAACCTTTCTTATTCATGTATTTATCAAATGTCTTTTACATGTTTTAACTGGACCCACATCCACCACTTCCTCAGGACGTCCATTCCATATGCGAAACACCCTCTGTTAAAAATAAAATGGCCTCTCATATCTTTTTTAAAAATCTTTCTCTTCTCACCTTAACAATGTGCCCCCTAGTCTTGAAATCCCGTATCCTAAGGGAAAGACAACTACCATTAACTCTATCTTTCATTAATTTCAATCATCTGACCTTAAGATGGAAGGCCATTGGTCAAACAGTTGAAGATGCTTGTTCTATAGTAAAATCTTTCCAACATGCCTAAAATAATTCAAAGTGATTTAATCTTACTTGTCCACAAGTATCAAATATTTGGCTACTTGACTTAATAGAAGGAGTTTAGTGAAGCCACAAACTTGGAATTTAGTACCAAATACAAAGAAACGCAAAATTACAAATATCATGACAAATTATACATACAACTTCAACGCTTCATCTGGGCTCGGGGGCAATGAACTTTCTCTGAACAATGATATATATAGTAGACTTTCTTGTTATAAGTGTATGTTCAAGTTGCAAGTGACTTTTTTGTGTTCCGAATAATGGCATCTGTTGAACAAAATAAGCGTGAATGTCCACTAAACTGACAGTTCATGTTGTTATTAGTGCTTATGGGGACTTCTGTAAATGGACTACCTCTGGACTTTCACTGGGTACACTACATTTGGCATAAATGGTCCATGCTTAACCAAATTTCAGTCCTTGTCTGTGCTGTTCCAAGAAATGGAAAGTGAGCATGCACTGTTGTTTACCAACTCTTCCAGCTCTTCTTTGCTGCAATGATTAAGGAAGCCACCAGACGAATGCATCATGTTGGGTACCATTCAAGGAAACACTTTAATCTCTCCAGACTACATGCCTTTACTAAAGTCAGTAACCAGAGATTTTGTCCATGAGAAGATTGTGTCCTATCTGCCCACAAGGAAGACATCCACCCAAACAATAGCGAACAAATTCCCAAGTGCTGTCAATTCCAAATCAATATTTCCAAGATTGGGGTTATTTTAGCCGACTTCAAGCACACTTTATGCAGAACCAGACATAACTGTGTTTGCATCAGTCTCAAGATGGAGGAACATTTCTCACAACTTGGTAGTGTGTCCTCTATGGATGCCATTATTGAAGAAAGTATTTGTGCTTCCATCAAGACAGCAAATGCTGCTTATGGCTGCTCCATGTGTCCAGAAGGAGCATGGTGGTGTCATAATGCCCATGGAGACAAACCAAATTTACTGAATAATACTAACATAAAATTGGAAGCCAATAGACAGGATTCCACTCGGAAAAAGTTTAGTTTATCAAGCAAATAAAAGTCAACTGTGGCTTTTATCTGGTTTTAGTCATCTTCAGTTTCAGGTTTACTTATTATCCTAGTGTCTCCAGAAACCTGAATATTCAGACTTCCTTTCAGATAGGGACCACTCTAAAAATACAAGCTTTCAGACCAGGACAATGCATTCACCAAGTCATCTTTCACATGCTCCATCATTGGTCCTACCAACTGCAGATTCTATCACATTCCTCCAACCTTGAGAATAAGTAAGATCTACTTTACTAAAGTTTTCTTAATGCAGTTTTGAAATACAGCAAGGTATACATTATAATGAACAGTTTATTATATTCTGTACAAGTCATATTTTGTCATATTCCATAATTAGACTCAAAATCGGAAAGGCTCAATCCAGTGCTTTCCAATCTTTTGCCCATTATGACCTTGTTTGTGGCTTAGAAAGTGTGAGCTGATGAGGAATTGAGAATTTAAGAATAAACTATCTACCTTTCCACTGGACGTTTCAGAATAACAATCAGGATGAAGGACAGGCCAGTCAGGCCACAGTTGCTATTAAAAAGAAGTTGAGGATTTGAAGGGGTCTCATGGCTTTTAGAACTGAAATGAGGCCATGTGAACACATGAATTGAGCTCAAACAAAAAAGGAGCAGCCAAACCGCTCGGTATAAACTGTTGACCCAAAATAGTGGGAGATAGTTAGAGGAGCAAATATATATGCACATTTCTGAGAGCAAAAAACAACAGGCGATTAAAGTAAAAGTGGGGGAACACTTTGGGTCTTCCGATCATAATTCTATTTCAAACTGGTTATGGAAAAGGTTAAAGTTTTTAAATTGGAGCAAGGCAAATTTTGATGGTTTGAGGCAAGAACTTTTAAAAGTTGTTAGGAGTAGACTGTTTGCAGCTAAAAGAATGTCTGACAAGTGGGAGGCGTTCAAGAGTGTGATGATGAGAGTTCAGAGGCATTTTGTTTCTGTTAAAAGTGAATGATAAGGGGCTAAGGTTAAGGAACAATGGATGTTCAAGGCAAGAATGTAAAAGAATCTTATTTTAGATACAGACAACTTTTTTTTTTAAGATTAGATTAGATTCCCTAGAGTGTGGAAACAGGCCATTTGGCCAACAAGTCCACACCAACCCTCCGAAGAGTAACCCACCCAGACCCATTCCCCCTATTTACCCCTACTAATGTACCTATCACTATGAGCAATTTAGCATGGCCACTTCACCTGACCTACACATCTTTGGATTGTGGGAGGAAACCGGAGCACCCGGAAGAAAACGATGCAGACAGAGAGAATGTGCAAACTCCACAAAGTCGCCCGAGGCTGGAATTGAACGCGAGTCCCTGGTGCTGTGAGGCTGCAGTACTAACCACTGAGCCACTGTGTCGCCCTTTATTGAATCTCTAATATAAAGAGTGTAGGGGCATTCTTAAAAGAAATTAGGAAGGCAAATCATCTGAAGAGATTTTACTAATATATTAAGAGCAAGAGGGTAACTAGAGAGCAGATGGGGCCTCTTAAAGAGCAAGATGGTCATCTTTGTGTTGAACCCCAGGAGATAGGACAGATACTAAATGAAAATTTCACGTCAGTTAGAAATAGGGTCTAGAGAATGCAGACAAATAAACTTTGATGTTTTAAAGAGAGTTCATGTTACATAAGAGGACCAGGAGGTCTTAGAGAATAAAAGAGGTGAATAAATCTCTGGGACCTGATCTAATGTATACCAGAACGTTGTGACAAGTAAGACAGGAAATTACGAGAAGCCTTGCAGAAATATTTGCACAGAGGCATAGTGATGTACAGCACAGAAACAGACCCTTTGGTCCAATTTGTCCATGCCAACCAGATATCCCAACCTAATCTCGTCCAATTTTTCAGCACCTGGCCCATATTCCTCTAAACCCTTCCTATTCATATGCCCATCCAGATGCCTTTTAAATGTTGTAATTGTACCAGCCTCCACCACTTCCTCTGGCAGCTCATTCCATACATGCACCTCCCCCGTGTGAAAATGATGCCCCTTAGGTCCCTTTTATATCTTTCCCCTCTCATCCTAAAATTATGCCCTCTCATCATTTATAACTACAGGTGAGGTACCTGAGGGTGGCGAATAGTGTACCTTTGATTAAGAAAGGTTGTAAGGAGAAACCGGGGAACTATAGACCTGAGAGTCTAACTTAGGTTATGGGTAAATTGTTGGAGGTGATTAGAAAATACAGGATTTGTGGACATTGAAAGGGGAAAAAACTTATTAAGGATACTCGGCATAGTTTTGTGTGAGGAAATCATTGTCTCATAAACATGGAAGTTTTTTTTGAGAAAATTACCACAAAGATTGATGATGGCAGAGTAGTAGCTGTTGTTTATTTTGGATTTTAGTAAGGCCTTTGACAAGGTTCTGCAGGGTAGACTAATTAGTAGAGTTAGGTCACATGGGATTCAGGGTGGGCTTGCCAATTGGATATATAACTAGCTTAATGGCAGGAGACGGAGAATAATAATGGAGGGTTGCGTTTCAGATGGGAGGCCTGTGACTACTGGTGTTCCACAATAATTGGTTCGAGGTTTTTCATTTATATAAATGATTTGGATGAGAACATAAAAAGGCATGGTTATTAAGTTTGAGGATGACACCAAAATTGAGGACATTGTAGACAGGGAAAAAGATTTTATAAGATTACAAAAGGGATCTGATCTTGATCAAATGTGCCAATGGGAGATGGAGTTAATCTGGATAAATGCAAGGTACAACAAACAAGGGTAGGGTTTACACAATTAATGGTAGGGCCTTGGGTAGTGTTGTAGAACAGAGGGACCAAGGGGTGCAGATACATAATTCTTTGAAGTTTGCATCACATATAAACAGGGGGTTAAAAAGGTATTTGGTACACTTGCCTTCATTGCTCAGTTCTTTGAGTAGAGGAGTTGAGAAGTCATTCTGAGATTATACAGGACACTGGTGAGGTCTCTTCCAGAAAACTGCGTCCAGTTCTGGTCATTCAGTTAGAGGAAGGATTTTATCAAGCTGGAGAGAGTTCTCAAGAGGTTTACCAGGATGTTGCTGGGTATGGATGGCTCGAGTAAAAAAAGAAAGGCTGGATAGGCTAGGACTCTCTTCTCTGGAACTTAAGAGGTAGATAGTGAAGAAGGCATTTGGTATGCTTTCCTTTATTGGTCAGAGTATTAAGTACAGGAGTTGGGAGGTCATGTTGAGGCTGGACAGGACATTGGTGAGGCCACTGTTGGAATATTGCGTGCAATTTTGGTCTCCTTCCTATCGGAAAGCTGTTGTGAAACTTAAAAGGGTACAGAAAAGATTTACAAGGATGTTGCCAGGGTTGGAGGATTTGAGCTATAGGGAGAGGCTGAACAGGCTGGGGCTGTTTTCCCTGGAGCGTCGGAGGCTGAGGGGTGACCTTATAGAGGTTTACAAAATTATGAGGGGCATGGATGGGATAAATTAACAAAGTCTTTTCCCTGGAATCGGGGTGTCCAGAACTAGAGGGCATAGGTTTAGGGTGAAAGGGGAAAGAGACCTAAGGGGCAACTTTTTCACGCAGAGGGTGGTAGGTGTATGGAATGATCTGCCAGAGAATGTGGTGGAGGCTAGTACAATTACAACATTTAAGATGCATTTGGATGGGTATACGAATAGGAAGGGTTTGGAGGGATATAGGCCGGGTGCTGGCAGGTGGGACTAGATTGGGTTGGGATATCTGGTCAGCATGGACAGGTTGGACCGAAGGGTCTGTTTCCATGCTGTACATCTCTATGACTCTAGTTAGAGACGCGATCTGATGAAATAATGAGAGTCATATTCTCGATATGCTCGAATTCCAGGAGCAGCAATTACTAATTTATATGCTGTTGCATTGTTTTGGAACTTTGGAAAAAAAAAAGTCAAATTAACAGCAGTTTAAAAGGGAGAAGAACAGACAAAGGAAGCACATGGTGAGGACAGTGCAGGAGAGAGAGAGAGAGAGAGAGAGAACCTGCACAGTTACTGCCTTTGCTGTTTGAATTCGTGTATCGCTGGACATCGGAGTGCATCTGGGAAAATTAACAAACAGTGAAATTCACAACTAATCTTGGAGGAACTGTTGGGCGAAGTTCACAGCACAGAATCAGATAAGTAATTGTTTTTTTTAAGTCTATGCAAGAGAGAGGCTGTATTAGTGAGTACAGTGGGTTCTTTCTTGATTATATGTTTTTGGAGATAAGTCTCTTGATTAAACTTAAAATATAAGCCATAGCTATTAATTTAACCTGGGGCAGTGTTTGTGGAAGAATAAGCCAGTGTTATTTTCTGGGTCTGTAGATTGTGAAGGAGCAAAAATGGCCTTTGCAACAATATGTACTTCTTGTCAGATGTGGGCGTTTAAAGAGAGTTTAAGGGTTACTGCAGATTATATCTGCCATAAATGCTGTTCGATGCAAATCTTATCAGATCGAGTGGATCGGTTGGAAAGACAGATAGAAGCAATGAGGAATTTGCAACAGCAACAGTATGTGATGGATGGCAGTTATAGGAAGGGGGGAAAGTCTCAGATACAGTCAGATAGATGGGTTAACTCCAGGAAGGGTGAGAGAGATAGGCAGCTAGTGCAGGAGTCTTTTGTGGATATACCCATTTCAAACATGTATGCTGTTTTGGAAAATGTAGGGGGTGATGGCTTCTCAGGGGAACGTAGCACGAACATCCAAATTTATAGATAGAGGAACGTAGCACGAACATCCAAATTTATAGATAGAGTTGGTGTAGGTGTATTTTCCCTCGGAAGGGGGATTTCAAGATGAGGGGTCACATTTTTAATATGAAAAGAGCAAGTTTAAAAAAGACATCAGAGGTAAATTTTTTTTACACACAGGGTGGTTCGCATGTGCATTTTCCTGAGAAAATGGAGGATGTGGGTAAAATTACACTATATAAAAGACATTTGGATAGATGCATGAATAGAAAAAATTTAGAGGGACATGGGCCAGGGGCCGGCAGGTGTGGCTCGTTTCGTTTGGGAATACGTCCAGCATGGACTGGTTCGACCAAAGGGTCTGTTTCTGTGCCGTACAACTGTATGACTCGACAACACAGCAATAACAGTTGGGACTTCCCAGATATCAACTGGGATACAAGCATGATGTGCAGGTGCCAATATTGGGCTGGGTGGACAAAGTTAGAAGTCACACGACACCAGGTTACAGTCCAACAGGTTTATTTGAAATCACAAGCTTTCGGAGTGCAGCATCTTTGTCAGGTGACCTGGCAAAGGGGCTGCGCTCCGAAAGCTTGTGTTTTCAAATAAATCTGTTGGAGTATAACCGGGTGTTGTGCGACTTTTGATGGGATACAAACAGATGTGAAAGGAACAGAGATCACAACATTCTTGAAGTACATTATCCGGATCTTGGTTTACAGAGGACAATTTCAAAGCTTGCAGATGGCACTAAACTTGGAAGGATTACAAACTATGGGAAGGACAATACTGGAGTCCAAAAGACCATTTACAAGATGGAACAGTGGACAGAGAGGTAGCAGATGGGTTTCAATGTAGAGAAGAGTGAGGTGATGCACTTTGTTTAAAAAAACCATTGAAAGAGAATAGAAAATATGGCATACAATTCGAACGGGGGTGAAGGAGCAGAGGGGCCTGGGTGTGTACAGATCATTGAAGGCAGCAGGACAAGTGAGAGAGCAGTTCATAAACGATGGTGTTTTCAGCTTTGTTAATAGGGGCCTAGAGTTAAAGAGCAGGAAGGTTTTGTTGAACTCGCACAAGATATTTATCAGACCTCAGCTGGCATATGTATATAGTTATTGGTGCCACATTACGGGAAAGATTAGATTCCCTACAACGTGGAAACAGCCCCTTCGGCCCAACAAGTCCACACCGACCTTCCAAAGAGTAATCCACCCAGACCCATTCCCTTACCCTATATTTACCCTGACTAATGCATTCAACACCACAGGCAATTCAGCATGGCCAATCCACCTGACCCGCACATCATTTGGACCATGGGAGGAAACCAGAGCACCCAGAGGAAACCCTTCGAGACACGGGGAGAACACGTAAATTCCACACAGACTGCCCCCTGAGGTGGGAACCTGCGAAACGATGAAGGGCTTTTGCCTGAAACATCGACTCTCCTGCTCCTTGGATGCTGCCTGACCTGCTGTGCTTTTCCAGCACTACACTCTCGACTCTCATCTCCAGCTTCTGCAGTCCTCACTTTTGCTTAATCGCACCATGGGTCTATCTACATCAAATAGATTACAGTGGTTCAAGAGGGCAGCTTAACAACACCTTCTCAAGGTTAACTAGGAATGGGCAACAAATGCTGGCCTAGCTAACGATGCCCACATCCTCTGAATGAATTTTAAAAAAACACTTTGTGACCACAGCTGGTGAACAGATGACTTGAGTTGCTTCATTCCTACATTATACATAACCTCATGAAATGAAATTTGACATTTGGTCAGATTTAATTTCTATTTACAATAAAGAAAAACTAGACTAACCCCTCAATCACACATCTTTTTCAATGGCACAGCCTCTGGAAACCTCGTGAACAGATCCATCACGGTCACGGGATACCCACAACCAAATAAGTCAAGGTCATTTCTTGCTACATAAAAAGTGGAAGAACTGCAGATGCAGTATAAATCAGAATCAAAATCTGAAATTACTGAAAAAGATCAGCAGGTCCGTGAAGTCAGCGTTAACACATCGGGTCTGGTAACCCTTCCTCAAATCTTCTGAACCTGAAACGTTTACTCTGATTTCTCTTCACACATGCTGCCAGATCTGCTCAGCTTTTCCAGCAATTTTGTATTTTTGTTTTTTTTTGCTACAGTACACATTCCATCTTGTATCAACAAAGTTATCCCATCTCCCTTTCCTTTCTACCTATCCTTATGAAAGTCACATACCCTGAATAATTAATTCCCACTTTTAACTTTCATGTAACTGTTTCTGTAATGCTTCCACTTTGTGCCATTAATTCATTACTTTCTTTTGAATATCACATGCACTTAAGTAACAAGCTTGTTAAGTTTGCCTTTTTATCTCTTATCTCCTTTTTATTCTATTTACTGCTATCCTCTGTCCCTTCCTATCCCACTCTGGTTACCGTTATCCAAATAATTGCTCTGCAATACTGCCAAATCCTTTTACTTTGTAAGATGACATATCCCCTCTCCTAAATTCTCCCTCCCAACAAATTTGTTTAACGCCCCTCTACAGTCTGCATTATTTGAGTCACCAGATCCAAGCATGATTTAAGGCTGCTCTGCTGGAACAGCTCTTTCCAAGCCCAGTAATGCTATCACTGTTCCAGAAGCTGCAGTGAATACAGAGATACAGAGATACTTGCATCTAGACTAGAAGAGATTGAGGTTCACAAGGAAGAGGTATTAGAAATACTGCAGAGTGTGAAAATAGACAAGTCCCCTGGGCCGGATGGGATCTATCCTAGGATCCTCTGGGAAGCAAGGGAAGAGATTGCCGAGCCTTTGGCATTGATCTTCAAATCATCATTGTCTACAGGAATAGTGCCTGAGGACTGGAGGATAGCAAATGCGGTTCCCTTATTCAAAAAAGGGTAGTAGAGACAACCCTGGTAATTACAGACCAGTGAGTCGCGCTTCGGTTGTTGGTAAAGTGTTGGAAAAGGTTATAAGAGATAGGATTTCTAGAAAAGAATAATTTGATCAGGGACAGTCAGCACGGTTTTGTAAAGGGTCGGTCGTGCCTAACGAATCTTATTGACTTTTTTGACAAAGTGACCAAACGGATAGAGAGTAAACCGGTTGATGTGGTGTATATGGATTCAGCAAGGTGTTCGGTTAGGTTCCCCACAATAGGCTATTATACAAAATGCGGAGGAATGGGATTGTGGGAGATATAGCAGTTTGTATCAGTAATTGGCTTGCTGAAAGAAAACAGAGGGTTGTAGTTGATAGATCATGTTCATCTTGGTGTCCAGTTACTAGCGGCGTACTGCAAGGGTCGGTGTTGGGTCCACTGCTGTTTGTCATTTTTATAAATGACCTGGATGAGGGCTTAGAAGTGTGGGTTAGTAAATTTGCGGACGACACTTAAGTCGATGGAGTTGTGGATAGTGATGAAGGATGTAGTAGGTTGCAGAGAGACATAGATAGGATGCAGAGCTGGGCTGAGAGGTGGCAAATGGAGTTTAATGTGGACAACTGTGAGTGATACACTTTGGCCGGAGTAATCGGAATGCAAAGTACTGGGCTAATGGTAGGATTCTTGGGAGTGCAGATGAGCACAGAGATCTCGGTGTCCATGTACACAGATCCCTGAAAGTTGCCACCCAGATTGACAGGGTTGTTAAGAAGGCATACAGTGTTTTGGCCTTTATTAATAGAGGTATAAGACAGATGTCAGAGGTAGTTTCTTTACTCAGAGAGTAGTAAGGGTATGGAATGCTTTGCCTGCAATGGTAGTAGATTCGCCAAGTTTAAGTGCATTTAAGTCGTCATTGGACAGGCAAATGGACGTACATGGAATAGTGTAGGTGGGATGGGCTTCAGATTAGTATGACAGGGTGGCGCAACATCGCAGGCCAAAGGGCCTGTACTGTGCTGTAATGTTCTATATAACCTGAAAGAACTGAATCATTGTGGTCACAGCTTTATTTCATTTCTTGCCTTTCTTAGCCTGGAATAGGTCTGGCCTGGATTTTAAGGCCCCTGAGGCCACAGGCAAAACCTTAAAAACACATCAGATCTCGTGGCAGTCATTTGTAAGTCTCGTGGCAGACTTACAAATATTTAGGCAGAAGTTTGTGGAATTAAATGTTCTCTGACTTTAACCACATAACCACCATCCAAAACCAACTCCTTCTTGCAGACCTCTGGACCCAACTGACTGTTTGGGTCCTCCTTAACTTCCAGAAGTGACCCAAAACATCCCTCCCAAACATCCAATCCTGGTTAAGTATAAAACAAGATCCTCATTTGTATGCTTTGTCCCTTTCTGTCCCACTCCTCCTTGACACTTTTCCTCTGTTCCACTCCCAACCCACCCCGTTTATCCTCTCTTGTCCCTGACCCACCCTGTCACCCTATGCATATTGCTCCTTACCCTTGTATATTGTAGCTTAACCCTTCCACCCCTTATCCACTTACATTGAGTGTAAATGCCCCATAGCTGTCTAGCACGTTAGTAAATAGATGAATTTACCAGAGTAGTTACTTCTCTTCTTTTTAAAAAAAGGAATGTGACTTGGCTTCCCTGATTCACCTACAGTACTTGGATTCAGTTTGATGAAAAGAGACACTGTGCATTTCCGAAATCCCCAGCATTGCAAAGTGAGCTTGGAAATACGGGGAATGGAAAGAGAGTTAAGAAAAAGGGGTGAGTAGAAATTTAATGATGAATGTTGCATTTGGAAGATTTGGGCTATTAATCCAAGCCTAGTGATTTATCTACTTTCAAAGAAACTAAACCTATTCATCCTTCACTACTCGCTACTTCGAACACTCTTAAAACTTACATGGTCTGCTTCATCTGTCTCTTTTGGAAATGAACACAAAGTACTTATAGACAAAACGGGAGGAATAGTTAGGTAAAATGACTGGAAACTAGAGATGAGATAGAATACAACCTAACAAACTTTTCCTTATGTTTCTTAACCTCAGTTCAACAGACATGCCCAGATTTTGGAGCAGCATGCAGATGTAATGCCTCATATTAACAGGACTGGGAAATAAGCACTTTTAGCATGCATTCTATGCCTTTCTTCTGCTGACGTTGTGACTCAGCATATTATCCTTCTGCAGCCTGTTCACTGCACTCCGAACATTACTACTGATTTTCAACAGTGGCTTTTGCCTACCTTCATCTCTTGCCTAACATGCTGGATATGACAACTCTGATCACGTCCTTTCTTTGGGTGGTTATTTAAAAACCTTGCTGAAATTGAAGCACAGAAAGCATTCAAATCAAAAACGTTACAGAATGGCAGGAACCGATGGTGACCTCATGGTAGGTATGCTACAATGACTGAAGCCAGGCTAAATTAACACTTTAAATACAATTTCATATTTTTTGTCCCCAACTGGGGGTCATTCACCAAGTGCGGAAATTAAACAATAACAAGGAGAAGACTTTTCACTTTAACTTGAAGATCTGACAACAGGCAGAATTCATGGAGGGAGGCAAAAAAAAAGGGATCCTGGTACAATCCTTTGCTCAGGCAAGAACCAGCCAGCATTACTATCAAACTACAAACTGAAACTTAAACACTTGAGCATCAGATTTTTTTTTAGTTGAGGGAGTACTTTTAAGAAGGGAATTTTTTTTAACAGATGAACTTATTGAATACCACAAACCTGCAGCTCAAATGGAAGGGCAAAAGACTGTGAAGGTGGAGGAAATGGATGGATAAGGGAATAGTCACCTGATCTATAAAAGAGGCAATTTCTTAAAGGAAAGTTTCTTAAAAAACACCAGTGTGACAATTTCTACCCAATGCACTAAAATGGGCTGGAAACGCATGACTAAGGGTTTGCCTGAAATTGTCTAAATGCAAGATGATCCGATCGATCCAGTTTCAGGCATGAAGTGGATGCGTTCAGACTTTTTCTAAAATGTAAAATTAAAAATACAATTTTTGCACAAAATTTTCAACTATAAGTACAAGGATGGCACGATGGCTCAATGGTTGGCACTGCTGCCTCACAGTGCCAAGGACACACGTTCAATTCCAGCCTCGAGTGGCTGTCTGTGTGGGGTTTGCACACTCTCCCTGTGTCTGTGTGGGTTTCCTCCGGGTTCCTCCCACAGTTCAAAGATGTGCAGGTCAGGTGAATTGACAAAGCTAAATTGCCCATACTGATCAGGGATTTTTTTTGGTTAGGTGCATTAGTCAGGGGAAACATAGAATAATAGTGTAGAGGAATGGGTCTAGTATGGACTTATTGCGCCAAATGGCCGGTTTCTGTACTGTAGGGATTTTATGATTTGACTCTCCAAACTTAACATGTTTTTTTTTTGCACAGTCTAAATGCTTTTCTGTCAATAATCATTGCATATTTAATTTGAATTTGAATGATTGAATAATTGGTCACTTGCATTTTATAGTGAATAATGTTGTGGTTCTGTTCGCCAAGCTGGAAATTTTGTTGCAAACGTTTCGTTCCCTGTCTAGGTGACATCCTCAGTGCTTGGGAGTCTCCTGTGAAGTGCTTCTATGGTGTTTCCTCCGGCATTTGTAGTGGCCTGTCCCTGCTGCTTCCGGTTGTCAGTTTCAGCTGTCTGCTGTAGTGGCCGGTATATTGGGTCCAGGTCTATGTGTTTGTTGATGGAGTTTGTGGATGAGTGCCATGCTTCTAGGAATTCCCTGGCTGTTCTTTGTTTGGCTTGCCCTATAATGGTAGTGTTGTCCCAGCTATCCCTAGTAGCCACACACGCAGACGACAAGCAACATGAATTCGACTGGGACAACACTACCATTATAGGGCAAGCCAAACAAAGAACAGCCAGAGAATTCCTAGAAGCATGGCACTCATCCACAAACACCACCAACAAACACATCGACCTGGACCCAATATAAAGTCCACTACAGCGGACAGCTGAAACTGAAAACCGGAAGGGGCAGGGACATGCCACTATAAATGCCGGAGGAAACACCACAGAAGCAC
>NC_057719.1:86504921-86505848 GCF_004010195.1 Chiloscyllium plagiosum | reverse complement strand
CTCACTGTTTGTTGTGTCTCTTCTGTCAGTCCATTGTTCCTGAGTGTGCATTCTAGTGCTGCTAGGAAGTCTGCTGTCTTGGCGTCCCTGTGGTTGTAGTTGAGTCCCTTGGCCAGTATTGTTCTTTCCGTGTCTGTGGGAGGTTATTAACCCAGGTGTGTGTTGTGGTGTCCTCTTTGTTGTGTGTTAGTTTGGCCATTTTTTCTTTTAGTGCTTTTTTTTTGTGGTGTGTGGTCCTGTTCTGTCCTATGGTGACAGCCCGTTCTATGGTCTGGGTCCATTCCTGATTGGTGGTTTTTGAAATTAACGACTTTTGGCGCGCAATTTCTTTCTTTATTTGTGAAGTCTGTTGTGCGCGTCTGTAATCATTACCTGGATCATCCTGAATCCGTTATGTCTGGCTGTGTCTCTGGCTTGTGGATTGTTGACTGGCGGTCTGTATCTGACACATGGTGGAAGGATTCGAAGGATTCGATTCTTTCGGCATTCATGCAGGAACCGGAGTTGTTCGTATGTGGCGCTTAGGCATTTGTAATCGTTAAAAACACAGAAATAGAGAAAACACACCGGATCATCAACGCCACACTAACAGAAATCCGATTCACGAGAGAAGAAAAGGATAACCAACTCCCATTCCGAGACGTGATGGTACAGAGAACAACGAATGGAGAATTCACTACAAAGGTATACAGGAAAGCCACACACTCAGACCAAGTCCTGAACTATGAAAGCAACCACCCCAACACACACAAATGAAGTTGCATCAAGACACTATTCAAAAGAGCCACAACACACTGCAGTACACCAGAACTGCAAAAAGAGGAAGAGGAACACCTGTACAAAGTATTCGCCAAAAATGGATACCCGCGTAATTTCATCTACAGATGCCTAAGAGAAAGACAATGGAACGAGGACATGCCGCAACCC